>NC_090701.1:1585000-1600000 GCF_040954835.1 Lepisosteus oculatus | reverse complement strand
TTCTTACTTCTCGCTCCCAGCAAGTCTGACTGCTTTGAGAGTCTTGCGGGTCAGAGAGCCAGGGAGGTGAAATCTAATGGGTTTCCAATAAAAAAAGAGCTTGTAGCACCATGTATTCATGTAGTTTAAAACAACAGGCTGAATCTCCTGCGATCAGCTGGCAGTGGTGATGGCTGCGTATTGATTTCTTTTAAAAGAGCGCACTGGGGTTTTGTTTTATGCAAACTTTTATTTTTGGAGATTTGTGTTTGAACAATAATTTTTTACAGTTTTTTAGATTTTTTGCTCTCTTGCTAGTAAAGCGTAGGGAGATCTGTGTAATCTGGGAGTGTATAATCTGCCAGTCAGGCTGTTTACATGATGCCTTCGGAAATCAAAGTTAATTGAATTCTTGCAAAAATATCGATAAACTCCAGCGACACGGGTGAAGATATAATTGTTGTTTTCAGAATCTTCACTGCCTTTAATCTGTGTTGTCACCCACTGAGTGACAGCAGGCGTCAGCCCAATGCACACAGCTGGGGCGACTGGTGGGGCACTGGGGTGTGTGGGGAGGGCAGCGCTAGTCTGAGTGTTTAGAGCACTTTTACTCTGGAGCCTGGAGCCCCCTGTTTTAGAAGTGTGGGTACATATGTCTGGATTGTCCTTTTGGGCAGTGTTTCATACTCTAGGCTCGTGGGGGCTGTAAGCAGGTAGTAAGTAAATGGAGGTCACCACAGCAAATAGCAAATTAACAAAGAATATCAGTTGTCTGGGCCTAATCACAGGGTAAAAAGCCTTTTTTAATATTGGGTTAACAGAATGGAGTGTTTGAGCATAAAAAATTGAATAAAATTGTGCTGCTATTGCAGATTGACGTCTCAAACTCATTAATGGCCCTTTTCATTATAAACTAAATATAACAAGAAAATATTATACAGCATTAGTCACTTTCATCTGACACACTGGGCTGAGTATTTTTAAAAATCTTAAATGTAGCAATTCGCTGTGGACAGTAAGATTGGACATGAAAACATGAACAAGCCTTTTTTTACATAAAAATGAATGCCTGAAACTGGTTGTAGAAGGCAATAAAAACACTGCAGTCCTTTCCTCCCAAATTTCAGTTAAACATGCTACTTCTTTGAGGGGGTTTTAACAAAAACCCTTCAGCAGTCCCATATTATTCATGCATTCAGGCAGTGTAAGTAATGTGGCCGTTACTAACTGAACAACAAGGAGCAGATCCTGTGCAAAGCAGAGTCAGCATGAGCTAAATGAAGTCCTGAAAGAATTGCATGTGGAATTTTGAGGCCTTGCATTAGAGAATGAAAACCATGGGAAGGTTTAGAAATCCTTAGCAGTTTAAAACGAGGGGCTTTGGTCATTCTCTACACAAATGAAAAAAGGTTCCATGGCAACAAAGAGCATTTCACATCATGTAAGAAGAAGAGCAGATTGAAGATTAGAAGGTGAGAAAGGCCTAGAAAAGTGTGTTCTTAATAGCCTCAGGTAGTTTGCTGTGTGCATGGTTTTGTATCTATCAATTTATGTGTCTCGTGCTCTCTCTCTAAGTCTAGTAGTGCGCAGTCTTCCTAAAACACCCTATGAAATCAAACCAATGTAACTGAAAATCCTAGAAACCTAACAAAAAAAACATGTATAAAAATCTGATTTTACTTATGTAAATACATCACGCATGAAATTCATTTAAGACTGTGGGCGAAAACAGCACTTCCACAAACGATAAATTGCATGGGACCTATTTCATATTGGTCATCTCCACGAAGCACAGGCTGGAAGTGTGGATTTGCATTAAGCGCAGTGTTTTAGCCTGTTGAAGGTATTTTATCCGCAAAACCGACTGGGCAGAACGCTGAACTCCCAGGAAGGTAGTGCTTCAGCGGCAGTGGTGATAGAGTTGGTATAGTTTAATGCACGTGTGCTTTTAACTATTAGTAACCAATTTCTGTTTTTCAGTAGTATGCTGTAAAACATTTGCACACTACTATTGTGTGTGTATGGCCTTATCTAGAGCACAATTTTTTATGCACCTGTTTTTGATGCCTGTGTGCTTCCAGTCACACTGATGGCAGATTTGAAATTAATTTGCTTTGTTCCCAATAAAACAGCATTAAAAGATCAATGTAGCACCCCATTACTGTAGCAATTTAAAATGCGTGTTTAGATGCTTATATTGTTTTTATGTTTTGTTCCTGTTTCAGAATGTAGTCTGCTTACACACTAATGAGAATAACTGTGAGGCGATTTTGCATTTTAAATGGCACCCAAGTTGCAGTACCTTTTTAACCTGCGATTTTCCTTTGCCGATTCTAATGCAAAACAGCAGGTGGCCGCCGCGAATAAATTTAGGATTAGAAGGATTCCATTCTTTGCGTGTGTTTTATTGATTTCATCCCGCTCCCCGCTGGAGAGCAGGGCGTGCAGCGCGGGGCCTGATCAGGCGGGGTGCAGGAGCTGCTCCGCGCTCGGGCGGTGGGAAGGTGAGAGGGCGAGAGTACAGCCACCATCGCTGGGCTGCCCCGTCTTCCCTGTTCTAACGAAAATCTGTTTTACAGATGGTGCTTTAATGTGTTTGGCAGAAAAAGGACTATTTTACCCACGGACATGTGCTAGTGAAATTATTATTGCTATTTCTTTATTTGACCAGAAAAACACCTCTTCTTTTATGTTTTAAGGTGAAAGGCATGTGGGACTGGGGAGCTGGCAAAGCGCACACAAGAGCAGTCAGTGCTGATGACCCTTCCATATGGCCCTGGAATACAGAATATCTTTATGACTTAAAAATGATCGAAGAAACAAACAAAGGCACATTCAGTGTTTTATTACTGCTTTGTACCTAAGAATTTTTACTGAAGGGATTTGACTTCTTTGCCTTTCCAGATATTAAATAAGTCTGAATTACATTAACAGTGCAGCTTTACCTTCATTTTTCTTAGTTCATAATGGCATTTCTAGCAGAAGGAAAGCCAGCAGCGTGTGTTTCATTTGCGTGGAACGTGGGTAATCCAGGCCGTGTGCTTCTCACGCAGTGGAACAGAGAGAGAGAAAGCTGTGGACGCAAAGGAGGAAAGCGTGATTGGCCGTGGAGCTACGTCACAGTGCCCGAACCGGGGACAGTTTCGAAGCAGGAAAAAGACAGATTTTAGGGCCTTTAAAGAGTAGATTGCACAGAGCTCCTGGGGGTCATTTAAGACGGAGAACGTAGGTGGGCATTGTGGCCCAGCCAGCCTGTGCAGAATGGCGAGAAGGCCGCCGCTGTGAGCGGTGTTTCGGCGCGGGGATGGCCGTGCTGCAAACCCGTCAGGAGCGACGAGCAGCCCAATTACCCAGCCTCCCCTTCTTCCACGCAGCCCGTCATCCGTCAAGCACAATGGCCTGTCTGGAGCCCCCGTTCTGATTGCATGTTTATTTATTTTTCCCCTTCAAACCCACCAGGGCCGCGGCGCCTATAACGCTCATTTTTATCAGGGAGCGCGGAGAGACGTGCTGGAGAGACTTCTCCTCCATGACTTCGGCTCCGGGCCCTTCCCCTGGGACTCGGAGATAGGCTGCCTCATTATCCGTGGTGTGGATAGCAGCACCACTGCTAGAGACGGAAGAAGGGGGAGTCCTAGAATCTGGAATTGACCAGAGCTCAGGGTACCCCTTCCTCACCCCCACCCCCACTCCTCCTCGGTTTTTATTTTTGCCTCTCACTCACAAGATGGTGATACAGTGAGTGGCACGTTATTAACTCGCTGGTTATACCACACTCATTACAGCAGGTCAGCCCGGCCCTCTCATTTGAAAATCAAATACCCCAGATATATGCAGTTCTAATTATGGGACTGTCATTTCGCCCAACGCGATCGTAAAATGGACAAGAGATTGAGGAGAATGGATTTGCATAAAAAGTCATTGTACTGCCCGCGAAAAGGATAAAAAAATCCTGTTTCTAATGTTCCCTCACTCCTTTGGTCCCTATACACACACACTCTCTCTGAAACCGTTTTTTAAAATGGTTACTTCCTGTTTGGGTGGACACAAGGTGTTGACATGTTGGCCAGTGTTAGGTTATTCTGTAAAGCAAAAAACAAAGAAGTACTTCAGCGTAGAAGCAGGGATCTTGCCTGAAGAAAGGGGACAGACAGGCCGAACTGAGGAGGAATGTATTGGCTGCTGTCGTGCCATGTACTGTAAGCCAGCAAACAAACAGAGCACCGGCAACATTAAGACGGTCTCTCCATGAATAAATGCATTTCATCCTGGTTGTTTTCCCTCTCCTCCCTGCACAATGAATGGGCAGATTATTCAAATCGTCTCAGCTTTCACCTGCAGAAGGATTACAATGGAAATCTTTCAGAGGTCCGCAAGTGAAGAAAAAAAAATAATTAAAGCATAAAGACAGATGAGTGTGAGGACACAAAGGAAAGAGTTTAGCCTGGGCTTCTTTCATTAATCCTCATAGATATTAATAGAACTTCCCTGATCCTTTTTGTGGTCATAACCAGATGGTCATTTCAGCACTGGAGGGCAGGAGCTCAGGTCTGGGACCCTGCGCTGACGGATGTTGTGATGCGTGTTGTTTGTGTAACTGCACCCCTTCTTCCACAAGCCCCCCGCCGCCGTTTTTCTCCTTCTCCTTCGGTGTGCTGGAAGATAACGCTCGGCAGCGCGCCGTTATTAATGACCAGCTGTGGTCTTCTTCCTGGGCCCCGGGGTCAGGCGGGCTGGCCAGGTCAGGCCATTTGTCTGTGTGCGGGGACTGTGAGGCCTATTGAGGGTGACAGGTACGAGAGGGGCGCCAGGAGCGGAGCCCAGATCCGCTGGGGACAAAGAGTGGCAGGAGCTGCTGTCGTTTCTTTACCATTATCTCCTCCTCCCCCCACACCCCACCCCCCACCCCTCGCCCCCGTCTCATGGGAGTTTAAACCAGCTTAACAAAGGATGACTCACAGACAGTGATAAGATCAACGTGTTTCTGAAGAGTCAGCACAAGCCAAAACCTCATAAATATATTATATGAAAGAAAAAACTCTTAAACAGCTCCTTAATCTCCATTTGTGTAAGTTTTAGCTTTGCTTCGGCCTCTCTCGTGAACGATCATCTTGCCTGAAACGCTATTTCGACTAATTGTGGTGTAGAAGGAAAGCTGCATTTCAATTTCTGTGAACCATAACTCAGGAGAGCTCAATGGTTTGGGCTTTTTGCAACTTGTATTTTGAAGTTCGTGTGACGATATAGAAGTTAAATAATTTTTTTTTTTAAAGCTCAATCCGTCTGAATTTACAACATTCAAAACCATATTATTGGTTTAATATAGTCGCCAAGTGCAAAACTATGGAAATATTTAAAAGAAACAAGAAATGCGCCCCCCCTGCCCCCAGATTGATTCTTGAATTTGCATCAGAATCAATATAATATTGATTTAAAGTTTCACATAATAAAGTCATAAAACAGTTGTCATTCAGCGCCAGCATAAGTGCTATATTTTTGCAGTTGCGTAAGCTGTTGACAATAATCAATACATAGTATTTTGAAGTGAAGTCAAGGAAGGCAGAAATGTGCACGTGCATTTTGAACGTTAGGTTCTCATTGAATAGATAAGTAGTGTGTGATATTCGATTACAGAGCAAGGCACTCATTTAACCTCTTGTTCTTTCCTGGCCAGGATTTCAAAGACAATGCGATTTGCCTCCCTTAGGTGCAGTAGGATTAGACAGCTAGTAGTAATCCTTAATGCTATGAAACAGACCTGATAGAACTCCTTCTTACTTGCTTCAGATTTCGTAAGTGAATTTCAGCACATTTAAATAAATTGGATAGTTGAATTAGCGTGGTTTTAAATTGTTGCAAATATTAAGCAAGAGGCAAAGACCTTCTTCGATTAATTTTCACAGTGCTGACGTATTTTTGGTGTGTTGTTTGGTTTTCTTTGGCAGCATTTGGCCTCATTTTTTTAGTGCTCCATTTAACAATTTGCTCTTTGTGACCCAAGTCTCACATACATATATATAATTCAAATGAATATTTTCTTAAATCGGCAGTTGTAAATCTGCAGAACGTCATTTTCTCTTAGTTCTTTTCTATTGCAAAGGAGAAACATTTCGGTAATCTTCAAAGTGGCCGTTGGTATGTGGAGTGGACCCTGGAATGCAGGCCAGCCACCCCTTTTCTCTGAAAAACAATGTAGTTCCTATAATGGACAAGGACTGCATAAACAATGGCCTTGAGCTTTCGAGATATTGGTTGTATCAACTTACATTGTGGTGGTCTGAAAATAGGAGGTTTTAACTTCCGCTTGAATGAATACTTTTTTTAACCATGTGAAGGATTTAGCAAAACAGATCTGAAAGCAAGATTGTCTCGATGGGGTGTGTGCTAATTTTAACTTCCAGCCCTAATGCGCAAAGCACAAAATAAGGAAACGGCTTTCCTTCTTGACTTCAGGGAGCCACGGGAGAGAAAGACCTTTCTGTTTAAAATGGGATCCTCCTCGAAAGTTTGGTGTCCTGGTTTGAATTTCTTTTTTCCGTCTCCCATTCATCCCTATCCCCCCGCCACCACCACCTCTTTTCTTAATAAGATGCAAATCAGTGAGCTGCCTCTGTGTTCCTGCAAGTCAGGGGTAAAAAGTGAGAGGGAGAGGAGGGAGATGAAAGCAAAGTATTGGAAGGCAGTGATTCAGAAAACAAGCCGGTGTGAGCTTTTACTCGTTCAGTGCTTATCAGATTAGAAGGCAGGTGGTGATCCCCCTGTCCTTTCAGTGGCTTTGCCAGTGCAGGGAGGCCCAGAGCACCAGGCAGTCAGTGGCACAGACCTCCGGAGTCTGAAAGGCTGTGCTAATAGTGTCGCTCATGCTGACCGCTGGACTCATTTAAAGTCTGCAGAGTTCCTGGCAGAAGCTAAGCACTACCTGTAGCTCACTCCCATACAACCCTCACATTATAGTTGAACCCTAGATGTCAAAAGTGCTTATGCAGGCTCATTTAAAACCACCCAGCCACACAATGCAGGGTGCAGACACAACATTTTTTTGCCACGAAGAAGCATTTAATAAAGTACATCAAGTCATGTTTTTATTAATATAGGTTTCTGAAGCAGTTGTGTCCTGATTGAGGGATCTGGGGCACTTCGTCATAGTAGCAGTGGAGTTTTAAACAGACATGTACCTTATAATTATAAATGTTAGCCTTTAATGTCTAGAACATATTTATAAAACATACTTGTCTTCTCCTTCGTATTGGAAACATCTGTCAGAGGGGAGAAATGTTAAGGAGAGGCAGGTCCACAGATAAGTCAGTCTGCCATTTTGAATAGGGATTCAGCAGATACTGTGCTCTGGTATTGAGAATGAGAGGGAAGAGTGAAAGATAGATGGCTTATAATTTATAATTTGTTGTTCTTTAAAGAACTTCCCACACAGACATTCCTTATAAAGATGTATTATAATTTTATCTTGTTGTTATTCTGGCTAAGAATTAACTAATGTTTTTTTTTTTTCAATTACTGAAAATATCGCAGCAGCAGTTGATTAGACCACAACAATTCTTTCTGCAGGAAAATTATCTGTAACTCGAGACTGTTCTTGTTCATTTTTCTTTCACTGCAAAATGCAATTAAATATATATTTTTTAAATATAGTGTACAATTGCCTTGATGTGGAATGCTTATCTGTGGGTTATCAAGTATGTTTAATTGAAAACTGCTCTCACATCTTGTTAGCTGTTTTTATTTTTATTAAATTAGTGACAGACTGGCATTCATAAAGGTTTCACCCTAGATGGTGATGGAAATCTGCTGATGGACAATCCCCTGACTGTTGAAATCATTGTCTCTTGAAGTGTCCTCTGTAGCTTTTGGTATGGTGCTCATTTTTTAAGAGCTCTCTTGCTTAGTTAGTAAAAGCAGAGAAAAAGGTTTAAATTATTGGCAGCCAGGTTGGTGTTTACTTTTCAAGTCAAATGTTTTTACTTGTTTCTGTGTGACTGAACTTCTGTATGGAAGTGAGTTTATTACCTGAAACATCCATGTGAGAACTCTTGGAACAACAAATTCTTAATTAATCTTACTTTGTAACATAGGATAACAGAGACTGTAAAAGGCACTGAGACATGGGCATCAAATGCTTAAAGTGGAGAGCTTTAAATTTTTGTGGTATTGTAAATCACACACAGTTTTCTGTAGATGTTATGGCATATGAAGCCCAAACTAACTTTTTACTTTGAATCTGCAAGGGTATTTAACTGAATGAGGTAAGGAAATGCATTATTTTTGTAGTTATCTTTTCTAATTTTTGAATGAGTAGATGACTGTTTTCACCAACAGTGAATTTGGAAAAGGGGCTAAATATGGATGTAAACTAAACTTGTTGGAAAAGTGGGAATTACACAATTTTACTGTGCTGTGAAGAAAAAAAGTCTGAAGATGCGTGTGTGTAAATTTAGAGTCTCTGGACTTTTTCAGATCTATCTGAAGACAAGAAAGCTTTTAGTGTAAAATTCAGGTCAGTAAATTTAATGGGAAAAGAAGTGTTCAGGCGACAGATTTTAAATCACCATAATATAAATATGCCTCCCTATTCATCCGGAATTTGCTTTCTTTTAAGAGAATTTAAACAGACATGCACTTATGTCTGTCTTTGTAATTTTAGGGATTAGGGGAGTGAGGATTAAGTACTGCCTCTTAATCTTCCATATCTACTATAAGAGCGAAATACAATATGCAAATCGAATACATTCATATTGTGTTTACATATTTTAATCTCTGTAATTCAGTGCAAAGAAGACAGAAACTCATCTTGGTCTTATTTATTTAGAGTCCCCAAAAACTGAGATACTATTAAATTGTTTATCCCTGTGTCTCACTGGATAAATGTTTAATGTTCGGGCTTATCTGAAAATTTAAATGCCCCTGTAAAGTGTGAGTTTGCATACGTGTGCATAAAAAACCACTGAGGGGCACTTTCGTGGGGAAACACAAGACCGAGGGTGTTTATGAGGTGGGGTTGTGAGACAGCGGCGGCGGTGGGGAAGGTGTCTGCTCACCTCCGGCTGGCCTGGCCTGGCAGAGCTGGCCTCCGGCTCGCAGCTGAAGGAGCCCCACAGCCCGAGCACCTCTGGTTAAACCACGCTTCCAGGGGCTGCCGCCCCCCAGCTCCGCCTCTTGATGTGCTGCAGAACTGAACAAAAAGTTTGTTTTTTTTTAGTTTTGAAGACTCATTTTTTTATTGCTGCGGACAGGATTTGTGGGGTATTTATGCATGTGTGTATACAGCATGCACAAATGCAAAACAGAGCCCGCATAATCTGCAGTTGACATATTTTATGTAAATAATCCGAAGAATTTGTCTAAACTGTGTTTAGTTTTTAAGTGAGTGAGTAGAATTCATGTTAACAGGAATCAATGGAGTATTGCACCACAGATCAATTTAGGTTAGGTCGTTAAAAGACATTTCTCACAGTCAGACTTGCTTATAGCACAGACCGAAGCTTTCTAAGGAATCACACTGGTGGAGCAGTTAGTCACTGATATGTTGGCTTTCAATGGAGTGACACTGACATCAAACACAATATCATGGAGACGGGTAGAGCTGCAACACTTTATTTAATAAAGTTAAAAAATGGAGTAACGTTTTGGTTTCTCCTCCAGCTTGTATTTTAGTAGGGCATTCGTCAAGAGCATGAATATACATCTTGTTTTTCTGGTCTGGAAGCTCATTTTTTTGTGTGTAATACGTCCTCGGTTCAATGTTGAATTTCTCAATCTGTACCACAGATTGGCAGTGGAGCTTTGCTTTGTAAAATGATCGCAGGTGGAGGACGTAGTTCTGTTTTTTTATTTCTGTGCACTCATGTGGGGGGGGGAAGGATACCGATGAAGAAGAGCTTTAACCCTCGTTCTCTTCAGTGTATAAACCTCGGTGTGTCGCTTCTGTTGTGCTGGAGTGTAGTGGCACTGAAGTGCTAGTGAGGCAGACCAGAAACTTTGCTCAGATGCTGACTGTGGGGCGATTGCTTTAAACGACGGGTTTGGGACAGCATTTAACATCACGGCCGTGCTGGGATATTCATGGAGGACAGATCCTGGGTGTGCCATGCAAATGAGAGTCTCTGCCGCTGGTCCTTGAAGAGCGAACCACACGGCTGAAAGACACATTGTACTAATTCATATATTTTGTTTGGCTTCCATTCGCCAGGATGATTATTGCATGACCCAGCCAGCCAGCCAGCCAGCCAGCCAGCCAGTTGGGTTCTGTGTTGCCTGAACCCCTAAGCCCTAATTACAAGTGACGTCTCGAATTAAAAAAGTAAATAGGAGAAGCAATTTAGAGCTCTTTGAAACATTCCTATGGAATCTGTTAGAAAGCGGGGAGAGATCACAGGGCTGGTTGCGTGTGCCGTCCAGCGCTCCCAGTTTTCCGGAGCGCTGCCTTGTGAAGCTCCTCTAGACAGAAGGCACCGGCATACCTTTCCAGCAAGGACTGTGTTGGGAGTGCCAGCTGCAGCCCTGCCAATGATCTAGTATTACATGTATTTCTCCAGGCTCAATAGTGGTTACTGGTAACATGTGTTTGTAGGGTGTCAGTATTGATGGAATTTTATACCTGGCCGGCTTCCAAGTAATGCTGGTATGTGTTTAAAATACTTTTAAGGAACAAAACAAGCTTTTGTTGTTTTTTTTTTGTACCAGAGGCCCCCTTTGTTACACCGGAAACCGTGATATAGCTCTAAAGGCTTACAAATAGTAAGTATTAACGAAAAATGTTGATGGATATAGATACGGTTTAATTTTACCACATAGATGTTATTAAGAAATTTTTGTGGTGATACGTGGTTCCAGAGTAATTATGCCACAGATTATTTTAGGTACTTGCTCATTATATGCCTGATTCTTTAGTTAATGACAGGAAGGCTTAATGTTTACATAGAACGCCATAATTTGTCCTGGGTACAAAAAGCAGCTCCCTTTTTTTCCCTCTTCCTCCAAACGTCACCTCTTTTTAAAAAGCAAAACTGCGGGAGTGTGGCAGCAGAGAGGTGTATATGTCTAGCAGGCGTTTCAATCCTTCGCGTCAAGAAGAATTCTAACCGTGCTCAGAGCGCGGTCTCCGCTGCAGCCAGTCGAGGCTTGCTCCGAAACGTCAAGGTGTAGGTGGAGGGGAGGAAAAGCATTTCCAGGCATTTCCAGATTGCCGTAAAGAGAGGCTCTTTCCGTGTCTACGCAACCTCTGGCGCCAGCAGAGGCCTTCCCGGGGCTAGAGTGCTCCGTGCCCAGTGGTGGTCTGAGACCGCCATCCCGGCCCGGCCTCCTGTGTGAGTGGGCCTGACAGGGCCCAGGGTCCCACCCCGCAGTCAAGGTGCTGCACGCCGGCGCTGAGAGGGGCCCCGGGACAGCCCGTTCACTGAGATGATTGGGCCCTGGGGGCCAGACCGCTGGTTGAGAGCCAAACGCTAATCCAGTGCAATTACCCGTCGGGGAGTAGGGTGGCCATGGTGCTGTCGTGGACGGGCCCGGCGCCCCCAGCAGACACAGCTGACGCTTCTGCTGATGCACGTCGTCGTTTGCCTTTGACCCTGGCTGGTGCGTCTCATTGAGGCGATGTCCCAAGGGCGTTGGTTGCGATAACCCGGTGCCTGAACGTTTTCACGACTGACGTAGTGCAGCAGTCGTCAAATCCCTGTTTTTGTAGTTTTAGTACTGGAATTCCTGAAATGGGAGAAAGACCGTTCAAGGGTTCGTCGTCTACAGGGGCGTTGGAGCGGTTCATGCAGGGCAGGACGGTCAGGAACTGAGGAACCATGGGATCTCATGTGTAGAAGTTTTGAGAAATCAAATCAATGATCAAATCAGTCTAAATCTGCATCTGTTTGTCAAACTTTCTCCAGCACGTAGAACCCAGCTTGTGAGCGGCCATTTCATCACAAAGTCAAAGATTTATTTACTTTTCTTCCAAGTCAGTCCAAAGGATACATTCTATTTTGGTATAACCAGTATGGAAATCACAAGAGTCGTCCCCCACCCCACAAGAAAATCAATGTCTTTATTAAATGTGTTTTTTTAAGTGCCAGCAGTAAACCTGAAATTAACTGAAAACTCTAGGGAAAAGTTATAATAAGTTACATGATGCCACAAACATTTAGATTCCTACAGTCTGTATGTAACCACTTACTGAGCCTGGCAGAACTAAAATGGTAAGTTTAAACCTCATAAATCAGAAATCCCTGAGCCAGAGGTTCTGAACAGCTTGTATTTTTGCCAAAAACGTCTATAAAAGGAGAAAGAAAAATACAGCATTTTAATATAGGTCTTAAACAAACTGCCAGGAATTTGCTGATTGTGATGAAATATTTTTATAAAGGTATAAGTAGTTTTGTTTCTGTTCAGTGGGTAAATGATTTGACTGTAGTGATTTTGACTGACCTGTGATATTCCTCGCCACTGGTGTGTCCATATTGGGATTTGAGGGTGTATAAAAGATGTGCACATGGATTTACAACGCGCACACTGACAGAAAGGCCTGCTCAGCAAACATTCTGTACCTTAACTATACTTATTGTTTTTCATGCTATTACAGATAATTTGTGTGACACTGATGGTACAATCTTTGACAAATTTGCTATAACTGAGTACCTGTTATTGAAAGATAGACTGTTAATTCAGTTTTGTTACAGTTGCTTTCATTTTTATTTCAGAATTCCAAAATTAAATGGGATTTTTGTTTTGAAAATAAAGTACTGGAGTTTAAATTAATCAGCTTTTTTTACATTTAATAACATGGACTAGCACAAAATAAGTTTAATTGTAAATTGTTAACACGCCCCATTCTTTTTCAGCTAATTCCTATTAGGACAAAATGTCAAATCACTGATTGACCTAAATGTTCCGTCCATTTCACATAGGGTGCAGGTATCTTAAAATTTGAATGCCAATTTACTGTGGCTAATTAAAAACAGCCAATTCCTTGTTTCCCAGACCATCTTAATAAACATAGAGATGTGCCTTTTGTGATTTCTATTATCTTTATAAGTATTGAAAATAAATTGCTGATGTCAACGTGGTGCAGGTGTATTTTTTTTAATCGGAGCAGAATTATAGAGTAAGAGATCGCATTCTACAATAATTGGGTAAAAACAATTAAATGAGGTACCAACAGTGCTGTTTTAAGGCAGCCAGGTGATCTTGAGAATGCTAACTTAGATCAGCAGGACACATAAGACATATTCAAATATGCGTGTATATTTTCATGTCAGATTACCCACAGGGCTTGTAAACAGATTTGGTGGAGGTAATGGGCACGTTTTTTTAATTGAGCCTTCCTAGAATGTGTTTAAGGCCTGCAGGATGGAAGGAGGCTGTCTCTATAAGTAACCTAACATGTCTGTGGAGTCCTTTCTTCTGAAAGAAACAAAGATAGCAGTAATTAATGACCCTGAATCTGTGCCAAAAAAGCTTTCTTCTGACAACTCCAACTTAATTAAAACTTAAGACATTTCAATGGCTTCAGAAAGCCCCTGATGGAGTGAACTCTTGCAGACTCGTGAGAAA
This sequence comes from Lepisosteus oculatus, assembly GCF_040954835.1. Lineage (NCBI taxonomy): Eukaryota > Metazoa > Chordata > Actinopteri > Semionotiformes > Lepisosteidae > Lepisosteus > Lepisosteus oculatus. The sequence continues at coordinate 1,586,470 of NC_090701.1, read as the reverse complement.
ATTTTGTAAGTTAAAAGAAAAGATGTGTGTTACCACTGGTGCCATGACTCTAATCCCTGACAGTCAAAGAATCTATTTAGCCAAAGCCTTTTCTTTTAACTGGCTCACACCTGCAGGCTTTCTGGCACTTCCTCCGCACCCAGAGAAGGCAGTTTTTGTGTTTTGCGGAAGATCAGATAATAGAGGCCTTGCTTATGCCTTTGTTTTTGTGCATTGTTCATTAGCCTGTGAGTACTGTAGGCACACTTGATATGCTTGGCTTGCCTGGGGGGTTAGAGCTTCCACTGTGAATGCCTGAGAGATGCTGCAACGCTGGCGTGGAAGGGGTTGGCGCAAGCGATTTTAATGCAAAAGTAGTTCAAATTAAAGCTCACAATTCACGGGACAGACTGAATGCAAGTGCCCTGCTGTTCTTAACACATTAGAGTTGCACAGAACAATGAGGAGAGCCGGACAGTTCTGATTTCAGACAGAAGGCAGAGTGCTTTAACCAAGCTCTTTTTCCCTCCGGTCTGAGTCTCTTGTTTGAATTAACAAGCTTAGGAAGCCCTACCAGGTATGTCTTGTTTGTAAGAAAAAGGGCAGTCCTGTTTGTGTTGTGGGGATGTCCACCTTTTCCTCCCAATTGACCTATTTGGGGTAATAAGCAAGGGAGAAAAGAAGCATTCAGCTGCATGCTAATTGGTGTAAACAGTTGCAACATTTGCATAAGAAAACAGGAGTTTAATTTCATCTTCCCTATAGAAAGTGCTTTTGTGTGTTGCACATACACTCCCCTCCCTTCTCGGCAGTCCTACGCAAACCTTATTAGAAGTGTTGGTAGGGGTGCAGTTAAGTTGCCTTCCTGTTTTCTGTTGACTTCTGGGTGCTACTTAAGATCTGGAGTGTCTTCCGCGGAACGAAGGATGTGTTTTCTGACACCAGAAGTTGTGCGTTTGAGCACACTGGAGCTTTTGTCAAACAGCAGCGTGGCGCTTCGGGGATGGAGGTTCCCAGCTAAGAAGAGCGTTTCTGCGCAGGTGACAAGTTGCAGCTTGAAAGGGTGATGCTGGTATGGAAATCCTTTCCTCGTTCTGCTGGACTTGTCCGGGAATCACAGATTGTAGCCTTTTGTTCTGAATGAGGGAAACTCCCCAGTGTGTTTCGTTAATTTTACTCATTGTCTTATTCTTCTGTCTTGTGTTCTGTACGACACATGCCTGGAAAGGAATATTTTGCATGTTTGCGATTTTCCTGAGGGTTTTTCGTGGCTGCGCTTTCCTGCAGGTCAGAACGCACGTCACTTGCTGTGCAGTGAAGATTACCCAATAGAGGAGGCTTAGTTTTGTTTTGGCTTTTTTTTTAAAGAAAAAAACAAGATGCAGCACATAAAAAAATGATATACACTAAGTAGCAAGTGAAAGCACTTTTAAAGCCATGTAGTAAAAGGAATGCACATACTCTAATCTTCAGTGAAGTTTGTGTTTTACT
>NC_090701.1:1547500-1582500 GCF_040954835.1 Lepisosteus oculatus | reverse complement strand
AGAAAAAAGTAAGCTTTTGAATGCTGGAACTCGTTTTGAACTCTGATGCTTTGCTTCTGCTGTCGGTAGGCTTGGTTCTGGTCCACTCAATTAGTTCCCCTTCACTGAGGCCTGTACTTTAATGAACAGCCTCGCAATACGTGGAGTTTTGGGTTGGTAGGAAGTGTGTCCCTGTGAAATTTGTCTAAATACCAAGGAGATCTCCAGTTTAGCAGCTTCTGTTCATTAGCAAGTTTCATAAAAAGATTAATTTAACTACTGACCTGCACCTCTTCCTTCAAAGTGGTAGTCTGGCAACTGGCCAGATAATTACAGGACCATTTGGGAATAAAGGTCGCGAAGGCATGGCTGTGATTTTCTGTAGATGCGAATAGATGTCATTAAATTGTTTCAGATATTGTAGTGCATTATGAGAGGTAGTTTCCAAACATGGTATTGTTGGAGGCAACACTGCAACAGTGTGTCGACTGTATTCTTTACCTTTTTGCAGGTTTGTTTCAATAGCAAAAGGGACCTTGTAACCTTTTCCTTTCCTCGTGTGCTACAGGATCTAAGGTTTCCAGCTCTGTTTTCTTTGTGTCTGTGCTGTGGCACTGCTGGGACAGTGGTTTGTCAAAAGTCTGTGTAATCAAATTCAAGGACAGAATTTCCCCCTTCAATCTCCTACTTCAAGGTTCAGCTTTAAATAGCATCAATTATCCCTAATTGATAGGTGATTTTCAAGGCAATTTACATATCACCAATGATTTAAATATGCACTTGACTTGTTTATTAGTCACTTTGATGCTTTAACACAGCACAGGTGTGATGAAAGACAGCACATAACAGAGACCTAGACGCATGCATGTATGAAAACCAGTAATTTCCAAATCAAATGTTTGCAATTAGTAATAACAGCAATAGGAACTGCTCTAAAGCTATATTGAGTGTCGTCTTTTTCCATCCATGGGAAACCTTCAGAAGAAATTGCTTATGAAGCGGTTCAGTTTTGTGTTTTCTAAATCATAGATACACTCGGCACTGATAGGGAAAAGAAGTTTCAGTTGTGTTTTAAAAAAAGGAAACTACTCGCTCTGGTAAATGAGGGCTTTTAATTCACAGGGACTTGCAATGAGAGGTCTGTACTTCCACTGAATAAAATATGGAAAATGTGTAAATTGCACTGTGAACGTGAGGCCATCCATATGCACAAAGCGACAGCCTCCAGTTCGTTTTTCGCACCCTTGGTGCTGAATGAATGAGGAGCCCCGCTGCTGTTTAGAAACAGAAGGACACTCCTGCCGGTTCTACATGGCATCCCTGGAACACTCCTGGAGCCATGAACTTCCGTTTTGTGGCCTTTGTCTTCATTTATATATTTTAAAACATCCAAATCCTATTTACCCTTCGTAGGTCTTCATTTTATGAAACCCAGGTTTATGGTAGTAAAACAAAGATTTCCCTTTTGAGTAGCACTTACCACCTAGGTTTCTTTATGTATTAACCATCTTTAATAATTTCTTGAATGCTTCCTATGTTATATTGTGTAAAACCTCAATAAATCAGCACACTGAAGTGCCATAAGAAACTGGATTTATTTCTTCTGAAAAGAGGATCCAAAGGATTACTAGTACAAGCTAATTCCTGTAAATCTGCACCCTGTCGTAATACCCCCCTTTTAACATCCAAGAATCTGCTGCATTATAAGAGGTATTTTTTTTACACGTGAAAGTTGCACAGCACCGTAAAGTACCTTGAGGAAAAAAAATACTTCTGTGTGTGTGCAATCTCTGAAGCTACAGAGAGGGTCGGAGAACAGCTGAATATTCAGAGCAGAGCGAAGAGTCAGAGGAGCCATAGTGGTCATAAATAATATATTGGTGCTTCCTGGGAGTCCCTTGGAGGGATTTGCTTAATAAAAATTGTGTGTGTTCAGTAGAATACAGCTCCAAGATGAAGTTATTAGAACGGAGCTTAATTAATCTAAATACATTTTCCATCACCATTACAAGCGCATAAAAATAAACACACTCAATAAGCGATTTCATAAGAAACAAATATTTTAATTAGACTGACAAAGGTGTTGTTGTTGTTTTTTTAAATTATAGAACCATCTTGACTACCAGTAGAATAACTCTGGAGAGGGGGGTTAAAATATTAAGTTCCTCACCTAGACAAAGCGTTTTAATCTTCCTGTACTTTCGAGATCGTTCCCTTTGATGCCTGCCCACCTTCCTGCCATGTTTGCTCATGATGGCTGTAATTCCTCTGCTCAGAGCCCAAAATGCTCATCGGCAGCAGGAGGTTGAGGAACTCCGGGAGGAAAGAAGCTGCTTAAACATCTCTCTTGATGGCCAGTTTTCCATTTTTGGATCAAGGGATTCTCGATGCTGTGTGTTGATGGACTAATTTGCTGCCATTTCATGTAAAGGGTTACTTTTCCCCCCATTTGTTTAGACTGTAGACTGTAAAAAACACTTACAAGCCACACCATTTTATGATCTGTTTTGTTCTGTACACTCTGTAGCTTGGTGTACTGTGGAAATTAAATAGCATTTTAGGAAATTGAGTTTACAAAAAATGCCAGTATATATTACATTAAGTGCAAATGAATGCCTTGCCATTTGAAATTTTAGCCATTATTGTGTTTTACTTTGAATCCGGGCCAAAGGTCACGGATGTAATTTGCATCTATTATAAGCCAGCAATATGAAATAGTCTGTGTTATTTTATGAAAAGAGCTGCTTTGAAGAGTCAAGCTGCTACGTACTAGAAGGGAAGAAATTTAATTATCTTCAAATCACCAGTCTGATTATTTCATTAAATGGAGCTATTTGATTACACAAATGGATGTGTGGTTAACAAAAGGTTCATATATCTAAAATAAAATACAGTGTTTTTAAAAGCTAAACATAGATTTTTTTTAGGAAATGCCTGTGCAAGGTGTGTTTCGTATATTACACACACATGTCCAGTTCTTAACAGGAGCTGTGAGCCCTTTGTTGTACTTAAATGCACTGTACTTAAGTTCAGTAGCAGTGCCATTGTGCACAAATTTGGTTAAAATATTTCTTCATTAAGACTAGCATGCAGGCTTTTTCTGCTGGCCGGTAGTTGAAGTGTAAATTGCCTGATGGGCCAGTCCACGCATAGAGCATGGTTCACCATCCATTTTTCTGTGAGTCAGGGATATAAAGGAGATGGGATCTTATAGAGGTAATTATTTCTGAGAACATCTCTGGCTGCATCGCCCCCCTATGTGTAGAAAAACGGGGAAGAAAAAGTAACCCTTTGTCTGAGACGGGCTTAAACAAATGCTTGCCTGACGTTGGAGATGAACAACACTTTAAATGCTGCTGCTGGAAGCTGGAGGCTGGAAGAGCATTGCATGGCTGTCTTGAGCTTTTGTTTCTTCTGAGTGCTGAAGCTCAGGGATGCTTCCAACCGTAGCTAAATTACCCAGATTGAAATGATAACCATTTACATATCAGCTGTAGGCCGGCATCAGGCACTAATGGGTGCAGTTTCTCTAAAAAGTTTTTTTTTTTATTGTTATTGATTTTTCTGCTTTCTCTCCCCTTTGGTACCCATGAACACAGGCTAAAGCTCGCTCAAAGTGCATTCCAGCCTGGTGTATTGGCTTAACATTTTCAGTGTACATGTGCACATGAAGTCTCTAATTACCACAGATGTGGTTACTGGAGTTTTGAACAATGCCGTTAACTTAATTTGAAGAGAGTAGGGTCTTTTTATTGTTATTTTATGGGACACGGAAAAAAAATATATATCAAGGAACAGGGTCACGTTGGGACCAAGATGAAACCTAATTAAAAAAAACAACACACGACGAGCAGTCAATTAGGCGCTCTTCATTGGAAATCTACAGTACTTTCAGGTTTTTCTGCTTTATTTCCTGGTCTTATTGGTTTGTACATGTTTTGTTGTGTTTCCCTAAAATATAAAATTGAGTTATGAAACCCTTTTTTTTAATAGTCTTTATTTTTTGCATAGATGAGATAGTGGGTTTGGTAAAATGTATCAGTTTAGCTCTGGAATATTTGTGTTGGCAGCTGTTTGATTGCACAATATAAAAAGTTGTATTTGATAGCCCAGATCTCCGTGATGTATAAATGAATTTTTCATAACCACAGTTTCCCAGAAGCATGCTTATCTGCTGCAATTCACATTTGACAGATACAGTCATGTGTGTATATATGCAATGATATATTACACCTGGATTTGTAACATATAAAATGGAAAATGTTGTTCAGGTTTATTTATATGGTTGTGAATTAGCAATTATAATGTTATGTTTTTAATGTTCGTCTTCCTAGTGTAGGGTTTCCTGTGCTGGGATGAATAATTCATGAACTTAGTGTAAAATAAAAATGATAGACCTTTAAAACTAATGTTTGAGTCAGTTCAGTTTTATTCTCCACTGTATGTGAGGGCGAGAATTTTACCTTGATACAGAAAGCCAGCCAAGTGTGAGATTTAATATACATCCTAATCTGTCTTGTCATTTCTTTAGCCATGGGTGATGTGCTAATGCACGGGTACTCATTTTCTTTTTGTTCCGTGCACAAAGTGGTGGACACACATGAGTGACAGCCAGGGCCGAGCTATGCAATTACGCAGCGGACAGTGGGAGTGTACCACAAGGGTGCCCCTGCGTGGAGTCGAGGCCTCCTGTGCCTGCTATTGTTCAAACCTGGCCGCAGCTTTGAATAAATCCAGGAATCCCGCACCTTTAGATGGTAGACAAGATAAATGTGCTCTTCCCACATCTGGGAATGCGTCGGGCGCGGGGAGTCCTTATTCGGGCCTGGTTTCGGGTGCTGCTGAAGGAACACAATCAGGAATCTGCTTGCGGAGGGGGTTTTCACGTCCTCTCCTGACCTGGCTTTACAATCGTCTGGACCCAGAAAACAGCATCGCTGTTCAGAGAAAAATTAACAATGTGTACCCCTTGTCTCTGTTTGACAAACGCTGACGCTTGCAGGCGTCACACTGAGGCCTGCGGTGTGCGGTCTGCATCGCGGACGGCGGAAAGGCCAGTGCTGAGGCCTTCTGAACCATCAGGCACTGTCTGGTGTTCTCGCGCGTACTGAGACCCTTTTCAAAGGGGGGGTGAACTGTATCCCCCCCCCCAGCCCATAAGAGTATCGTGTGGGTAAAGAGTGAGGAGGAGCGATCGCTGAAAGGCACTACAGGGACATAGCAAACAGGTCTTTTCCCAGATATTATTAAATGAGGGAAATCAGGAAAAAAGTTAAAACATCAAATCATTTACCCACGTTGGGAGTTGAATTCTACACCATGTTGTGAGGGAGGAGCGATCAATTATAATTTAACTGAAATATTTGATTACTATATACAGTTTTGGTACAAAATACATATTTAGATAAGATTTTCCTGCTCTCTGAATTATACTTTAAAGGACATCAAACAGTTTTGAATGTATTAGAGGTTGAAATCTTAGGTACATTGTCACTGAAAATGCATTAATAATAGCTGACAATATGTATGACAGACATGAGATTTAAAATTATTTCTTTAATTTTATAAGACGCCTCATATTTGAATGTATAATTATTTTATCAGTAGGTAGCAATTTGTTTAAGTGCATAAAGCCTGTTTTCTGGACAACAATAACTCTAGCTTCCATCATTTCTAAATAATTCAGGCTAAGTATATTATAATTACTCTGTGGGTTTTGTGTGCAAAAATCAACATATTTTTTCCTTTAAATGGTCAGTATGCCTTAAACTATTTTTAAAATTGTATATTATAGGAGTGCATTGAACTGGATCAGTTTTCTTGCGAGCAGCCTTCACTTTATAAAAGCTAAATTGTTACCTTATGTTTTTATAGACTGTTTGTGCCCACTGACAGTTATAATTTGCAGAAATTACGATGATTATCCGTGTTAACATACTCAGCTGCAGCCTTTATTCTGATTTCTAATACAAAGCCATTTCTCCAGACCTTTGGGCCCATTGAGCTCTCCAACTTTTCGAAGGGCCTGCACTGGTCCTAAAACGCAGGTCACCCCATGCGCACTCCAGCGCTCCCTGTTTCCCTCACAGCTCACGGGAAGGAAGAAGAGAGCTTTGTGCAGCAGAACTGAAGCCAGGTAGCTTTTCAGCACCAGGGAAGCATGGTCCTAAAACAAGCGGCTCAGTAATGACAGTTGTTGTTTACTCACACTAAATGAAAGTACTCTTTCGGTAATGTGAACTTCAATACAAATAAAAGTCAGCTTAGCCTGCAAGCCTGCCGTGAAGATCTAATAAACACGAGCGCAGTATCTGCGCTACAACAGGGGTTCCTTCATGTCTGCAAAGGAAGGGCCTTAGCTGAGGCCTTCAGTTGTAGCTGTTGTTAGAAATAATAGCAGTTCGCTCACGATTTAAATGACGTTAGTTTTCAGCCACTAGTGTCACCAGACTAGTATATTACTGTGTACTGAAATACTCCCAGGTGTTACGCTGTAGAATTATGGAGTGGACAGACGTGCAAATTGAACCGTCAGAACAGGATATAATACCTGCAGGCAAGCGCAGACGTCCGCCTCTCTAAAATCCTGTGTCTGAACAGATACTCCTAGAGAGAGGCGAGGTGTGGCTCTTCTGCTGGAAACGGGCTCATGGCGGGACGCAGGGAGAGTGCGCACGCAGAGAGGGGGACGGAAAGCAGCCGCGGCGATCGGCCGGCCGTGGGGTCTGCCCGGCGCAGCGTGGCCGCGGCGGCTGCCTCCTCCGACACCCCTGTCATTAACTGTCACTCCCTTTTAAATACAGCGCACAGCTGAGAGGCCGGGCTGGAGTCACATCACTCCTGATTAGGGGTAGCGCTGCTGAGCGGCATCGCGTTCAGGTGTCAGACGAAAGCCGCCAACCCCCTCTTCTGCCACACTGCTACCAGGCTTTAATTAGTGCTGACTCCAGCCATTACGCTCGACAGGGCACAGGCAGCCAGGTCCTTCCCAGCTCTTCCTCCTTTCCTCTCCTGTGCCGCCCGGCTCTGTCCGGTAGACCTTCAGCCTGCGCTGTTCTTCCCATTACTTGCGGGCTGCTGTGGACTGCGTGATTGAGGCATTACCGCGAAGATTAATGTCTTTAACACTAAAATCTCTCCTTCATGGCTGTTTTTTCTCTCCTTTCTTTTTTTTTTTTGCCCCCGTACCTCATCCATCAGAGCAAAGTATGCAATTGATAGCCGGTATTGATTATCCATACCATTGCCTAATCTTCACTAGCTGTAGGAAGCTTTACAGGTTTAGCAGGTGTCCAGTAATAAAGCTGCTGGGAATTTGGACTTAATTCTGGCGTCATGTTCTTTTAGCAGATGTATTCTTATGGCTGCTCTATTAAGAGAGGAAAGCAATCCATTTTCATGAGCTCCTCGCTCCTCGGAGTGAGAGCAGGTCTTGCTGCTGCCTGCTTGCTGTTTATTTCAGACCTTTTCTCAGGAATCAAGCTGTTCAGGAAACACACCCAGTCACAAGACACAGTGTCGCCAAAAAACGGCACATGCAAGAAATAGGGTACCATGTTGAAAGAAAAAGATCATCTCCTTATTTTTATATATATTTTTAAGGGTTTGTGGGTTTCCTTGCTGATGAATAACTGCTTCTAATAGGGACCTATTATGCAGGCAGATTGTTAAGTTGACTAGGAAATTTGCTTGTAGCTATTGCTGCATTCGAACTCTGTTAATGTATGTAAATTAAAAACTGTCCCTGGGATTATTCCTGTTTTAAATAAAACCAGAATCTGATCATCTGCAATCTGCAGAGTGGGTGCTATCACTGAGCTGGTGAGTTGCAGCTGATGAATAGCACTATATAGCTTGTGGATAGAATATTTTATCTGCCTTCTCGATCACACAGAACTGCATTAAATAAGAATGGTTCATCAAGCATAAGAGGTTGTATTTTATGAAATTCGTCTCTTAGGGGGCGAGTGTATTTTTAAAATTCAAAAGACATCCGGGCTCGCCTGGGATTTTTTAGTACTCTAATCAGAGTGAGTTTTCATTTAGCGTCTGTGGCTGGGGGAGGGGAGAGAGGGGCTCCAGGCCCCCACAACATTAAGAACACATTAAAGTGGACTACAGAGAGTGATTAGTGTTTCTGTTATAAATTAACCATGTCATACATACACAGAATATTTTGAGACAATACAACAGTGCGTGCTAAGTACTGTCATTAGCAGAAGTGGTACAAAAATTATACCTGAATTATTTCTCAGGCAGCTGATTAGCTGTAAAGCTCCTTGCATAATAATCTGGTGATGCTTTTTTGTAAAACAGACAAAAAATAGATGCTAACAGAAAGTTTATAATAGAATTGCAAAATTTCAGGAGCACCAAAGTATCTATTGAAACTGCTAAGTGCAAAAGAAAAAGATACCCAGTGAGCACAGCAAAAGGCTGTATTAGAGAAGGAGTCGGAAGCACAAGGAATGTTTTTAACATCCATTGGTTATCTCACATCAAACCTGCCTCCAGTTGCCTAAGTGTTTTAATAGCCTTGTAATTCGACCGTTCGGTTTAGTCTCAATGTTTGTCTTCATTTTCCCGTTTGCGTCTGCTCTTTTTGTGTACTGGATGCCCCACTGAAGGACAGGACCCATATCCCCGGTAGGAGTTTCCAGAACAGGACCGAGACACATCAGCGCCTTTTCAATCGGAGCTCCAGTCGAGCTCTTGTAAAGGCAAGACAGAAAAGAAAACGTACAAATTTCATTTTGAGAAATTCAGCCTCTACTTATTGTGGTTTGTGTTTAAAGCAGACCAGAGGCTCTCTCACACACACAAAAGCGAAAAAAAACAGTAAGTGATACATCAGAAACTAATTTCCAGTAAGCCCTTTTAGTCTTGCAGTCCATGCTTTTTTTCCACACAACACTGTCTGGTCACATGCTGGAAATCTTGCTAACATTATCACATGTCAGTCACACCAATTCTCAGGGCTGGTTCTCAGTGTCATAATATTCGGCATCAATTAATTCTCTCATGACCTTGTCTGGAGATACATGAAAGAGCAGCTCTTCTCAGTGCATACACAGCCCAGATGGCTGCTGAAGTGCTGGCTTGTCTTACTGTGTACTGTACCTCCACCCCTTACCTCTGCCTTTACATACGTGTGTGTCTGTATGTTCCAACCCATTTCGTTTTCCACCTGCGGGGTTGCCTAGCAACATGAATTAATAGCGGAGCCTTCAAGACAAATAAGGGGGTTTGTGGAACCAGACAAACCCAGGTAAAGAAAGATAGACTCATTCACTATCTCAGCCTGTCGGACATTTCTTTGTAGGATCCTAGAGGATCATCCACAGCCAACACGGATGAGAAAAAGGCTTTAGCTTCTCACCTTTTCTGTGAGTGTAATGCAGGCTAAAATTTTTTGAAAAGGCTAGGAACCCTAAAGTTGCTTTATTGTCTAATACCAGAAAGTCAGATTACAGTACCTGAAATGTTGTAGGGCTGCTGTTTTTCTCTCTTTCATCAAGCCATTAAGGCATTGTCTTTAACTTGTCAGATTCTAGCGCCAAAGAAGGGAAATATTCCATCTGAAAGGCAGGGAACCTAGATGTGCTGCAATTAGGATTGTCAGCGCATGGTGACAGTCCTCAGCGAATGCTGGTGTCAGGCAGCTGTAGGGCCAGGCATGGCAGAAGTGACATTCCCCCTTGCAGGATGGAAATAAACGCTCTGTTTGATAAAAGAAAACAGACAATTTACGTATACCCCGAAGAGTTAACAGCTACTGAGCCATTCCTGTGGGTCAAGTGCTGCATTTGCATTTTGATGGGATGTTATCAAGTAATTAATGCACCAGTCAGAATTTATTACCTCAGGAGTGAATTGAAAGGTTCATTACAAAATCGGTTTCACTCCAAGATAGGCATTTCTTCTGAGTTAGCTTTTGACATGTTGTTCTTAGCACTTTCTGCCTGTGGCAGCAATGGTAGGAGGCCAGTGAGGTGAAATTCATTGCTTAATAAGGGCATTCACTTTGGGTATTCTTGTGATAATAAATGTATACATCAGGGCTGCACTGCCTTGCCAGTTTAATTGCTTCTTGTACTCCTTAACAAGCCAATCTTAATCAGTCTGGACCATGTTATGAATAATTTAGGGATCAGAAGACTTCATGCTTAATAAAATGTACCAGATTATAAAACTTGAGTGCATTGTTTATAGAAACCATGCAGAACACTTAAAGTTCTTCATTAGCTGCAAGAAGGGGGAGAACAAGTAGCCGGTTATTCAGACGTTTTCGGTTTGTGAGCGAGCAGCTGTGTTTCTTATTGCTTTAACCCCTCTCTGCCTTTGTCCAGGGTCTTCATTCGGCCCCTCTGTCCCTCTAAGTCTCGGGAAGGCATAATGGGAAATTTGAGCATGCTATGAGATTAAAGCCTAGAATCAATGGCTTGCGAGCAATCATACCAGAAAAAAAAACATTCTTTCATCTTTCTTCTTCTTTTTTAATGCTAACAGGGATTCGTGTCACAACATTGTTGTTGCTTTTATCACAGAGTAATAACTCTAAAGAAACAAGAATACGTGTCATTTATTTTGCTATCAGCGTAAATTTATGTCTCCGTTATCTGCAGAATTTGCTATTTGTTTCTACAACTCCATTAAGGGAGTGCAGACACACAAAGAGCTCTACATATTAATTTCTGTCCGTACACTTTGATCAGTGCAAAACACAGAGCATTTCTTGACCTGCATCACCCGCCTGAAATATTAAAGATCAGGATGTTTTTTTTTAATTCTAGGGAATGGCTAACCTATTGCTTTTTTAATATTTAATTATCAGTTCTGTTTGCTTTAAAAGTTACAGTTAACCTTTATGGAAGACCCGGATCCTCCATTTTACCCCCCAGTCACAAGCTTGAAAGGACAGGCAGAAATTCTGAATCACTCTGTCCATGATGTGAAATAAAGTGCTGACAGCAGCTGCTGGTCACAGAAACAGCAGATTTTCTGTCATTTGGATCTCACGTGCAATATTAACAAAAGTGGGATATTGCTTTCTTTTCACAAAGGATTTTAGTTTCAGTAGGATATTTCCCTCTCGTCGGTTGCTGAAAAAATAAAAAAATGACACATGGAAGTTTACTCTCCGGTATCTATGGAGAAATCTATAATAATATACGTGCATATAGATGCCTGTTCAGGTAAAGAGGATCTGTACCTGTAAGTCTGCACGAGGGAGAGAAGGGGGAGCAGGTTAAGCACTCTGCCAGCCCTGGGATGGATTGTACATCTCCCCTCTATCAGCACACGAGGGGAGAGGGGGATTGGGGATTTCCAGAGCAGCTCTGGCAAAAAGAGTAAAATGACGAAGAGGAGACGAGACCTGAGCTGACGAAAAGTGCAGAGCTCATCACTTCCCAGCCAGGAGTCGGCTGGCACCTCACCGCAAGAAAGGAAATTGGGAAGGGACGTCTTTCGGACAGGGACACCGAGAGCTAGGGCGAGAACCGCGAGGAACACTGATATTCTGCTAGACTTGTATTTTGAATATCCGTATTTTCTATCCAAAAATATTTTTAAAATGTCTGCGTATGTATTTCGACGGTTTGGTAAAATGGTGTCGTGTTCACATCCAAGACCAGCGCCACTTTTCTGTCTCTCTTTGGCTGCCTGTCAGGATTATATAAATACTGGCAAACAATGCAACATCCAACCTGATCGCCACCCTGCAGATGGACTGTCCCAGTCCTTTGTTCTTGTTCAGGTTAATAGAGATTGAGGAGATGGGCAGAGGAAAAGCAGTGCAATTTTCTGCTATTTAAGCTTAGCGAAATGGCACTCTTCAGGAAGCAGTGAAAAGTATGAAAGTGTAATAGGCATTTTAAAAGTAGGAGTCTATATAGCTGCTTGAGGGATTCTAAGATTTAGGCATGCATCGAATTGGGAATGAGATAATCAGCATTGTGAAATTGAAACCTGTCTGCTGCCTGCTGCTGTTCACCCTCTTACAGCCCAATGATTTGTAACACTCATCTTCTTCAAGCAAGGCAGCCTTCAAGATTATCCAGAACTGTCAATAGTAATTGCCAAAGTATTTTATTACCTACAGAAAAATCAAAGGAATTTTATAACCAACAGTTATCAAGTTTCAATACAGTGGTAAAAAGAAAGCAATTTTATTTGGAATATAATCATGTTTGGCTTGCTTTAATGTTTTCAATGCAGTTCCTGTGCAACCATCTACAACATTGATTGTACTTAAGCCAGAAGGAAAAATTCACCCGATGTTCTTGTAATGCTGCATGAGAAGAAAAAAAAGAACACTTTTCATAATGCTGACAGGCTGATAGAAACTGATGTTTGCTTAATTGCCACAAAAACAATGGCAAAGTTAATTACATTTAGGCTGAGATGTCTGTGTAAGACACGGGTGCTGCATGCAGTGTTTTTCTGCCTCAGAAAAACCAGTCTTCGGCAGGAAGGACATCTCTCTCAAAAAGGATTTGTCAGTTTTGTTTTTTTGTGATGCTCCTTTCGTTTTAGCAGAGGTTAAACTACGGCTTCATTTTGTTCTCAACGTGGTGTGATAAAAATACTCAGTTATCACAAATGATCATAATGGTGGGTTCGTATTTTAATAGCACCCCTCTTTTAAATGTTTTTTTTTCATTATTTTCACCCTTGCAGTAATCAGTGCTCAGTGAAAATAAATATATTTATCAGTCCTAAGAAGAACTGTCAATGTTAGCGCAGCTGTGCGGACTGTCAATAGAGGGAAGCTTAAAGTCTTAATCAGAATAATGTCTGGAGTGTCTAGCATTGTATATGCTATTAGATTAAGCAAGGTTATTGGCTGTTGAGGAACTGCACGATTGTATTTGTGAAGCGTTTCAGCCGCCATTCGCCATTCGGCCCTGTACTGTGAGCACTGGTAAGTGAGCAGTTGCTGCATTATTCACTTGCTCCATCTGATCGAAGCCTGGCTCAATAACACTAAACCAGCTACCGTTTGAAAGATTTGTCTTACAAAACCTTGAAAACTGCTCTGAACATCCATACATTGATTTTTGTTGCTTGGAATCTCCCGGGCTTTGATGTAAAGGCAGGCTCCACATGGAGGTGAAGAGGGCTTCCCTCTCCATTGTTAGAGGGAAGAATCAGGGGGATTTCTGGTTATAGTGCAGACTAAATAATTAGTGACACGCGGGCTCAAAGGGCTGGTCATGTCCCAACCTCACTGTCTCCTTGAGTTTGCCAGTTTCTCGACTCACCTTGCATTGGTGTTGAGGTATGGTGACATACCTCCCTGTAGCTCTTGTTCTCCTGCTAAACTGTTTTAAATCCCTCCAAATCTTGTTGTTGTTTCTCACCTTAAACCTTAACCAGGTTTGAGAGTGGATATTAGCAGTCATAAAAAATGCTATCTTTGCGATTAGGGGGATAGCTGCAATAAAGGCAGTGCTGACACTGATAAGGTTTAGATAACAGGAATTTAGCAGCTGGAGAATTGAGCGGGTTACCTGAGGACAGGATATCTACCCTCTGGGGCTGGTGAGGCTCCCCTGCGTTTACACTAGTCTGCTGCAATGACACAGCCCACTAATGGGGCAGAATACACCTGGACACATCACGCTGGCTCTCCTCTGCCACTCCCCCTCACAATAACAATCAGTTTTCATCACGTTAATAGTGATGATGTTAAGTGGGTGTTGTTTCGGATTTATCACTCCCCCTTGACTCCAGTTCTGTCTTGGGTGTGGGAAGGGTGGGCTGAGCAGACAAAATCCTGCAGTTGTGCGAAATCAAAAGTAGCTGAACTCATATTGTTTCACTAAAGCCCCTCTCAAAGTGCCGGTGTGTTCGAGAGGCATCTCGGCGGATTCCAGCGGCCTGGGCAGATGGAGGCAGGCGGGTTTTTTTGTTTCCCCGACATCCCAGCAAATCTGTGATTTTTTTTTCACATCTTTGATGTGATAAGGAAGTGTTAAATCAAAGCAAGGCCTAATTACACATCTTGGGACCGCCTGGTTTTCAGTCATTGTTCTTGCTGTTTTGATGCCAGCGCAGAGCTGGCAAGTCTCTCTGTGGATAAGGCATCTCAGAACAGCCTCTGCGTCCCACCTGCCACACTGGGCTGCATTAGCATAATCATCTCATTTCCAAATGGAAATAATGGTGTCACGCACCTTTGTGTAATTGCTACTGTCATAATATATGCCAAATTATTCAGTTTTGTGATGAGGCGTTTGGAGAAGGACTTCAACGTCAAATTTACACACAAGTACCTTTGATCTGAGCCCCTAGAAACAGGCCCAGCCGGGGACATGAGCGACCGTGCAGCGCTGGAGTTGTGAGATGATCCTAATGTGATTATCACGAATGCAGAGGAGATGTGCATTGGGAGGCATTATTTGTTAATTAACTTGTAGTGGATCTTTTTTTCCCCCTCCTGTTTCGTCAATATTTGTTCTGATTGATATTTTTTGTGTGTGCATTAATGATTTTATTTGCCTTTAAAATCCCAGCGCCAATTATGAAAATAGTGAGAAGTGATTCAAAAGCCAGCGATCTGTGCAGATTCCCTAAGTTCATAAAGAGTTGGCTTGCATTAATGTGATGTTGATATTCACAAGACATAATGAGAGCTTGAAATATTTACAATATTAAACAGGTACTTGGCTCTAAAAAATTACAGACCCTCATTGCACTAATGTTTTACATAATTAGACCACTTGCATTTTCCTCCCAGGGATTACATCGGAGTCAAATGAATAGGTAATGATTGTGCTGGCCGGGGGCAGTCTTGTTTTAACAGAATAGACAGCGCTGGGCCTGGGTGTTAACGGAATCAGCCGGCAAGTGTCTGAATGGCAGCAGTGCAGGCCACTGTCAGGATAAGAAGGCAGCAGTAATTGTGCTGTAGCCTGTGAAGGGTAGCCACTCTGCATAAACAGCAGCCAAAGAAACCAGGAAGTCAAGTGGATATCAACGTGCTCTGCTTGCTGACATCTTATTGCAGCACAGTCTGATTTTGCTAGAGTGGCAAAAAATTACACAATGGCTAAAATGCTGTACTCCTTCCTCCCACCTCAAGAAAGCACCCTGAGAAAAGTGTTATATGTAGTAAATAAATTGTGGAGAATTTGGGTGGAGGGAGTTATTCCCCAATCCCCTTGTGCTGCTCGTTAATTTCAGGCCTGAATTTATGTGAGACACACAGGTGTGGGCACCCATATTTACATACGACATGCACAAACGCGCCAGCATTTTCACAGAAAAAGCCAACCATTTTTTTTTAAAAAGGCAGGCAATAAATTATGAGCAATCCTCTGTAATCTTTCTGAGCAGGACGAAAAAACACTGCCGTTTTTAAAGCATCTGTGTCTCGAGCTGTCATTGATTAAACGTTAACTGATATACTCCAGTTGGCAATCTTGTTAGAGCTTCCAGTAGCCAAGATAGACAGTTTAGGGCCCCAGCTGATCAATATTGCAGATAAAGATTTCATCCATCAATGAGCTCCCAAAACAAAAGGTGTCCGTTACCTGATTAGGCGAACGGGGAGATTGCTCCCTCCTGCACCGCAGACGCACTGCTGGAAGTTTAAAGTCGATTGTCTACAAATACGGCACATGTAATTACAAACCGAAACAGTTCCGCAGATAATGTGCCTTTGACTTACCTCACGAAGGAGGTTAATCTCTTTGTCCCCGTTCATTTGTGTGGGGCGTTTGTTTTTATTTTTTCCCGATGGCGTGTCCTGCTGTGCCTCCCGAAGGTGAGCTCGACCTGATGTATACGGATGTCAGCACAAACGGCCCAAATCAATGCGAAAGTGGCCGCTGCTGTTTAAGTGTATCAATAAATGTTCCTTTATTTTCTCCTGAATGGATAAGTGTCGCAGTTAAAAGTCCAATGGATCTCTTAATTGAAAGTTAATTTTAAATCAATGAGGAGGGTCATTTAAATATTGATCTGTTCTTTCTACTCAAATTGTTTGCGTTTTTCCCCGTTCCTTCTTTTTTTGTTACAACTTTGTTGAAATGCAGTCAATAACCCCCAATCAGTGGGTCCTGTAGGGGCTGACAGTCCCCAACGTGCCCATCAGGCCCCATACTGTTTGACGAGACGCAACTCAGATCGGCAGATTTGGTCACCAAGATGTTTCTCTTTTATTGACGGGGGGAGAATACTCTGGCTCACTGTGCCTGACGAAAAATTCACTGGCAAAATATCAGGCTTTTAATTTTAGTTAAAGGAATGGCTTCAGTTAGAGTTAGGGAAACAATGTAGTTCCTAGGTATTTGTAAGTATGTAGAGCTTTGGAGACATGACATTGATTAGAGATAAGGCAAAGCTGCACGTTTACACAAGCTTCAATTGAAAGCAGGCCGTGCCAAATCTGGATTGGCCGATAACACACTGTTTCTGGTAACGTGTCAGCACAGACATAGAGGGGAGGAACGCTGTCACTGGACCTTTTCCTTAAAAATATTCTTATTTATTTAAAGCACATGTGTGCTGGTACTTCTTGTCAGGATCTATCAGGAGGTACTGCAGCCCACATGACATTGTTTAGACGGTAATGACATGGGTGTTTTTGCACGTTTTTACGAAGTTGGAGGATGTCTTCCATTTTGTTGCCGTCAGTCAGATGTCGTCTGCTCTTGGAGCTGCAGCAGGCAGCCTCCCTTGCTGGCTTTGGAAAAAGACTTACGCTGAGCTGAAGGGATACAAATTTCACGTTGTGAGTTTGGCTTCATGAAGGGAGCAGAGTGAGCCCAGATACTGGCAGATGCATGAACAGTGTTCTCAGGCCTCTGATGATGTACCCCATTTGTTTGAAAAGAAGCAGAAGAAACATAAATATAAGTTAATGTTACTTAATGTATCCTGCAACTACACCTATTCCCACTGAGGAAATATTTTGAAATAATTGAGAGATTTTACTACTGAGGTAGGTAAAAGTAACATTATCAAGGCAGATTTTACATGTATAATCTCTTTAAAAATAATTCTTTAATATCTCACTTAGTGGAGTTTTCTCAAGAATATCAACGGGTTCTCGATTTACCAGATAAATGTCCTTAACGTTTATTTAACTAAATATATCGATCTGTAAAGTTGAAGGCAGTGGCGCTCCATTGTTTAACTTGTTTTTTTAAATGATGTCACCCAAGTTTGGGCTGCAGGAAAATTAAGCTCTGTTATTATGATGACACACAGTTGACGGAAAAGTAAAAATATCACTGTAATTATATTTAATTTCCAAATGACAAGCTGTACAGTAAATCCTACAATTAAATGTTTTTAGGCATTTAATCATTTCAGGCTGAAAATAATCAAGAGGGAGCCTTCTCCTCAGCCCAGGGCCTGGCGCTGCGGAGAACCCGAGCAGGCAGCCGGGCGATCAGGCCCGCTGCACAGAGCGAGCCGCTTCCCCCTCTCCCTCACTCCTTTTGTGCAGCCCGGCTCCATTTTAAAACCGATCCGTTTTAATCTCCTTTCATTGTCCCGATCGGGGGACCCGTGTTGTTGGACGTGGTGTTTGTGGGCGAGAGGTGCAGTGGCCAAGCGCGCAGGATTAAAAGCGAGCGCTTCAGCGTCTCCGGTTCATATGCATATGGGTTTCACCAGAGCAGACCTTGAGATGTGACAGATAGATCTTATTTGTCTGATAGAGTTGACCAAGGAAATAGAGCTACAGATGGTTACTTCATTAGGTCCTCTCATTGATTGAACCCCGCTGAAGTGATGCAGCAGGCTCCTCCGATAACTGCGGGTAATAGAGCAAAATGAATTCTTATCACAGAGATTGGAAAGGCCATTAACCCTGGCCTCCAGTGCTTTTTAGAAGTCACAGACAGGAAGCTGAGCAGTGACTGGGAAAACTGTTTTCTGTCTAACCACAGGTCACGTTGGAGGACGTGTGTGAAATTTCTACCCCTTGGCTTCTGTGCAGATGAAACGGTTACCCAGGCAGATGTTTATAATCAGCCTTGAATAAATATTGGACAGAGAATAATCAAAAATAGAAAAAAGGACAGGATTCTGTTTAAATTATTTTTTAATACAAAATAAGCCTCGCCATCATGCTTGCTTACAATGTAATTTTCGTTCTAATGCCTTAGGTATTTCAGATAGTATAAATACATTAAAGGAGTCATGAGAAAGGAAGGTTGTGCTGGCTGGTCTGAGACAACCTTTGAGAGTGAATTTAATGGCTTTTGCATTTGTTGGTGAAAGGAAAGTCATTAAACGTTAAAACCCGCTCCTGCTTTCGCTCAAAATGTTAGTTTTTTGCTCGTTGGGAGGCAGAAGTAAACACTTTAATCTCCATTGTGCTGCGTTCAGATAGGAGTTAAAAATGCTGTCTCTAAGTAAGCACATTTGATGTGGGGGCATCACAGAGTGTTCATGGCAGCTGTGGTTGCTGCTGCAGTCAAAAGCAACAATAAAAAAGTTTATTTTCTTCACCACTTTTCACCTGGAAGTTTCTGTTTTTTTCATGTGATAATATTATATGTGGTTATGTGGTCTGGGTCGCCAACGCAGTGCTCAGTTCACATACAGTGCAGGCCTGATTGGTGGAGCCAGTGGCCTGACCCAGGTGCCAGGATGCCCTCTGTAGCCCTCCGTGCGCCAGGCTGCTGTACACCTCACCTCATTTCTGAGCGAATGGCCGCAAAGCGCACAAAGGGACATTTCTTTTAACACGTGTCCTTTGATGCAGGGAAAGTAAGAAAACTGATAGTTAAGCACAAAAAAAAGTGACTTTAATGTTGTTTACCTTTCACGAGCAGCTAGCCTTTACTGTAGGAGGAGTTATTTCACTGGTAGATAAATATAACAAAATGATCAAATTTAAGTGTACCTTCGGTTTTACTGGCTCAATTTGTTGTCCTTTTTTTCTCATTGCTTTTACTTGTGTAATGTGTATTATGTGTATGTTTTTGTACAGCGATTTAAGTGTCTTGAAAACCACCCTGGAAATGTTATTATTATGTATTATATTACTTTGTGTTGTGCACAAAGCGATAGTGCTTTTTACAGGACAGAAACACCAGAACTTGTTTTAACATGTTTCCTTGTAATACTGGAACAGAAGCCTTCACAATCACAGTTTATTTTGGCACAAGGAAGGAAAGAAAACTGTCATGTTAGATTGACATAGTTAAGTAACTCCAGCAGTAAAATTGATTTATATATAGGACTCTTCATAACTATTACTGCAGAGTAAATACATTATAGCTTTATGGCTTGTACTCTTGTGCTTAAACAGTATACCGTCTAAAGTGTTGTTCAAAGACAAAAATGATGCCTCTTTATAATCAATCTCTTGAATTCCACATGGCCCCTATTCCAATGAGACACTTAAACTCCTTAGATATATTTATCAATGACAGAAAACCAGGAACAAAAGCAATCCTGCCTCTACAGTGTACAAGGTGCATATGAAAAATGCAGACTCTTGATAGAGCATAAAGAAATATAGAGTGCAGTTATGTGGCTCCATTCTGTGCTACACTTTGGTAATGTGGCCTGTTCTGCAGACTCTCTTCATTCAGATAAGAGATAATTAACTCCATTAACATATTAAATTACATTTCTGCCTTTTAAATTAACATTGGGTACAGTCTCTGTACCTTCCTGTTGTACAAAGGATGTTTACTGTGGAGAAAAAAAAAGAAATTTTTTTAAAAAACATTAATGTAAGTCTTACTATTACGTAAACTGACAGCCACCTCTCTGTGTTTATCACTGTGATTATAATTTATGTAATAAAAAGGATAAACAAAACATCCCAGCATGTACCCTGTGAGTGTGACAGAATAGTTTCTTTAGAAATTTACAAGTAGCTGACATCTAAAAAATAACATTTACAGGTTAGGCATGGTTAAATTTTGTTCACTTTTAGTATTAACATTACAGACCTAATATATTGCTATCCTGCCTGTAATTTGTATTTATATCTTAATGCCTTTTGTAAGAATCACAATTAAATTAAAATTAAAATGTATCTAATTTGACTGGTCTCCCCTTAAAAAAAAAATTATAACCCCACAGCAGAGAAGCTGTAGCTACTACTAGTATGAAAGATCTGCTATTGTTTACAGAAAACCTATCTAAGCAAAGCTTGTGATAGCTGTAAATTTAATTAGGATATGTTCCTGCCGGCAGGAAGAAATCATTTGTTAATCACCAGGCTGATACAATGCTGACATGCATGAAAAACAAAAATATTAAAGCATTTTCTATATTTTAGAAGCTTCAACAAACTTACTATTTAATGTTTTTTTTTGTAGTGAAATTTGTATTAGGAAAAATTAAACAGTCCTTTCCTAAGGCTATTCTTGGAATTAGGATTTCACAATATGAGTGGCCCTAGGAACATTTTCACTAATAATCCCACATGCTTATAGCTGTATAATATAGGTTAATGCTAAGGTACTTGGACATCTCCCCAGCAATCCCTGCTGAAAATTAATATGCAGAATATGGTTGTGTGTAGCTGCTTTAGTGTCTGTCCTGCTTCCAGGCTCAGCTGTGCCTGCGTCTCAGGGCTGATGTTTAGTATTTTAGATATGGTACATTAACAGCATCTGGTTAAAATCGAAATGCTTGTAAAATACGCTGAAATATGGAAAAGGAGGGAGAGAAAAAAAACGGGGTAAAGGGCTCAGAAAGTCAACAAAGGTTATTATCCTGAAGGTATTACAACTGGCCCTTAACTAAATGCAGCACAGGGTAGAGTTTCAAAGATTCTTTTAAATCGGACAATAAAATTAAAAACACAAGGGTAAAGAACGGAACCTCATGGAAAGCAGAATCTAACAGCTTAAAGTCAGAAAACCTGGAACTGGGGCTTGAAAACAAGGTGAGCTGTTTCACACCTGAGCTACCTCTGTTATAGAAACAAAAGCTGTGGTGCAGTTTTTTACAAGGAGAGGGCCTCTCCAGGCTGTCCTTGTAACCTTGCTGGAGTAGATTCGAGTGAACACTAGTTACTTCATTAATAAGAAGCTGCTGGAGAACTCTGTATTTTTTCGGTGTAATGGACCACATTACAGACCTATATTACAAAACTGCAGCGAAAGTGTGTTTGTGTAAGTGTTTTTTAATGTATACAACAGTTTCATTTACTAATATGTTTCACCCATAATGTGCAATGGGTCAGTCTTTAACTGGACAGTTAATGACCGGCTGCAGAAGTTACTGTACCCATGAGGAACATCGAAGAAGCTCAACCCCACAGATTGTCTTTAGCTGGTCACTAAAGAATAAGCCTGTTTTTTTTAGTGGAAATGGAGTCAAGACGCATGTGTGCATGAAAGAAAGAATGCAAAAACCATTCTGAAAAAGAGAAAAACTGCGCACAAAAAGAGTCATGGGTTTTATACGCGAGACTGCTTATTATGATTTCTGCCTCTCTGTGTGTGCCATTTGTTTTGGTTCTGAACGTGCATTTGTATGTGATTAAAACCTCCGCAGAAACTTTTATGCATCCCAGGAGGGTCTCAATAATAAACAGCTTTCACCTTCCCCGCTCTGAAAGTGAGCCTGTTCTGCTTTAAGGTTCTGTCTGTTTGCCTGGTGACATCAAAGGGAGCACCGGTGGGCTGAGGAGAGGGACAGTTTGACCTCAAAGGGTTATTAGTTTGTGGCTTGGTAGAGGCCTGTAAAGTTACGTACCGTACTACTGCTGTTAGCGATTAAGCTGATGGGTAAAGTCTATACCACAATCTCTCCCTGCTGCTGACACAGAGCCTTTCTTCGCATTCAGATTACTCAAACTGTTGCCAGGGTCAGGCCGAGGTCAGACACCATGATGATGTATAGGAAAGCATGTCTGGGAATTTCTCGCGCTCTTGAAACGCATACCAGGAAAGCAGCAGAACACCCTACCCCAAAAAAAAAATTGTCTGATGAGACCCAGATGATAGCTGCTCTTTTTTACTACCTTCAGAATTTGCCTCTTTCTTTTGCTTGACGCTCCATGTTTTATTAATGCATTTCGCGATAGCCTTAAAAATTTCATGTCCCCTGGAGGTAGAGACGCTCGGTAGCACTTTGACACTTCGCTTCCCTGCCAAGGGGAATGGGTCAGTGAATCCGCTGGCGGAACAATGCGCAGATTCCCCAGGATGGGGCGGCGGGGGTGGGGGGAGGGGGCCAGAGAGAGGAAGAAAGGAAAGGGAGAGGGTGTGGGCAGGGTGCTGCCCTGGGCCTGCGGGCCTGACCCTGAGGATGAGCCCCATGTGTGTGCACATGGCATGAACCCAGCCCAGTCTGGTCGTGATCACAGGCTCCCAGCAGCCCGAGCAGCGCTCCCCTGCCACCTCTACAAGCACTGTGACAGGGGAGCCGGCCTCCCCTCTCCTCTGATTAACCATCAGGAGCGGCGGGGCTTAAGAAACACAGCGGCCGCGTGCACCCCCACACCCCCCTTTGCATTTCTCAGATGATGCGGGATGGGGGAAGGGAGGGTGCAGAGCCGCAGCTTTTTTTTTGTGAACGTGACCTTCATGCTTTTCATGTGCGTCTCCTGGCTGTTTCACAGTGCGCTGGGAGTAGAACGACAAATGCCCCCTTTCCTAGTTCGTATCCCTTGAATTTTCCCCGTGTGTGTCGGAGGAGGGCGGTCTGCTGGTGCCCAGGGCAGGTCCCTCTCCGCCAGCGTACCTTCGTCGCGAGACAAATTCGAATACGCCGTCACCACAGAAACGCCAACATTTTAGCACGCAGCTGCTACCTACGACGGGATATTTCATCGTGTTGTCGGAATATTATTAATAAAACATCAGACGCAGAGTGTGCCACAATTTCTCCTCTCAATCATTCTCAGCATCTGCAATGAAAATTTTATGCTACGTATAATTTCCGCTTAATGTGTTGCACTTAACATGCTGGCAGCGGTCCTGCGCGTGGAGTCTGAAAGGGTTAATTATATCATGTTCTGTGAGCACGACTGCTGCTTACCAAACAATGACTTGAGTGATTGTATGCAAATGTGCTGGTGACCTTTTTGCCACCTCATGGTCAATATATATGGTTATTAAGGCTTTATAAAATTGATGAGCACAGCGCTTTGAACGCCATTTTCTCTCCATTCTCTAATTTATTTAATTCCTGCCAGGTCCCTACAAATATGACTTTTATTTTTGCACTGCAGTCGAACCAGCGTGTGGTGCTGGGGGAGTTGTGAGCCTGGTTATCTGGCATTACTCAGACTGCTAAAAATTCATTAAAATGTGACATCAGCGCAGTAAGAGACAAATGATCTCAGGATGAAAGGGAACAGTGGGCCTTTCACGGATTAGTGCTGCACAGCCCCAGCCTAGCAGCTAACAGCATAAACAGATTAATCCACTCGCAGCATAGCTAAGATACACAGAATTATTAAACAAGGGCCGAGCCACCGCAAAGATTTCCATGTAATCTGCCTAGTGCGAACAATCTGGAGAGGTGTGTGACGGAGATACCCAACGAGAGTTCTGCTCTTTCTCACAGAGAGCGCCCCCTGTCGGCCGGAACGCCTTTCTCCACCCCCCCACCCCCGCGCTCACTTTCCAGGGTCGGAGCGACACCCTGCCTTTATGGCGTAGCCACCACCGGTTTTAATAGAAACCGCTTCATTATAAGTGCACATCTGACGTGACCCGGGGCGCCCGCTCGACGGGCCCTGCCCGGCGGGGAGCACCCTCGGTGGCCCGTTGTTTCCAGCCCTCCGGGAGGTTTCCGGGCCGAGTGCCAGCCTCTCACCCTGCCCCGTGTGCTCAGTTGCAGAGGAGCCAGGCGAGGAGCCCGAAGGAGCGTTCAAGCTGGGAGGCGTGGCTGCGGCCGAGGAGAGGGACACGGCCGAGAGGGACGGCAAGGAAGGCAGGAAGACGGAGAAGGAGTCCAGTAAGAGTCCCCCCCCGGTCCCCGTCTTCCTCTCCCCTTTGGTCTCCTGGCCACTCTCGCTAATGACCACTGCATGTGTGTGCTGCCTGGGATTTTTATCACTAGCCTCCCATTGACCTATTTTTAATCATAACCATCTGACAGGATAGACGCGGATAAGTTGAAGAATATTACGGAATGACCAGTGAGATTATTTTTTAATCAAATCAGTTTGCGTGCTTGTAATTTTTTAAGCTCCTTTCATTAATCTTTGCTGTACTTGCGATTCCTCTGATGACATATTAATTTGGCATAAGCGTGGGATTAGATCCCACTCCTGTGTATCCTTTTCTGAAAACACCATGGCAGTGCACCCTTGTAACCCTCAAATGATTTTTTCCTTTCCTTTCACCTGCTAAGAAGCTATAGCGGCAGAGCACATTCTCCTTAATGTTGGGAAATGTAAAGCCTGCATATATTTGTAAATGTTAACGCATTAACAAAGGCGACAATCTATAAAAACAAAACTCTGTGCAGCTCGGAAAGCGCCCCCTGAGCTAGCATCTGGTGTAGATACCTCAGGCTTTGTTGTATTTGATTTGGCAAATAGAAATTCATACATGCTTTTTTATGTATGAGATGGAAATCTATGGTCGAAATGAATATTACATTGGATCTTTTTACTGCACGCTATACCTAGCTACATTATGTTGGACTCAATGAAGCAGAAGGAATGCTGAAACAGGTTGGAGCCTATTAGTTTAGGTAGTCATCTATCTTTTAACCATATCTGCATGACAGGAACATCTGAAGGAGCTGCTGCTTCAATGCATTTGCACATTGTGTTACAGAAAACATCGTTTAATATTGAAGGAGGGATACAAATCTTGGTTCAAGTTAAATTAATGTCTTGCATTCAGAAAGAAAATCTCCCCACGATTTTTATAATTTTCCTCAGTCCTGTTTCTTTTGCCTTTTAAATAATATCATAGGTTGTGTGTTGACACCCAGCATACAGTAGGTGTGTATTTATACATGAACACATGTGAAGACACATGTATAGAAATTGTTTCATGACCGGTGCTATCCAGAGTCCACAGACTTCATTGCTATCTCTCCGGATTCTATTTTCTTTTTATTTTTTTAAATGACTATTTTAGCTGTGCGCTCTTCTATTACGTATTACAGCATATATAAAAAAATAGATGGGGTTTTCCACTTTCTAACAAAAATATTTAAAAATCCCACGTTATAAGTGTATCTATGTCTCTAATAAAGGAGGTTGTGGAAGAAAAAGATGGTTGAACAGAAAAGGTTACAATAAGAGTTTTAGCAGTTTGACTTATGCATCTTAAATTCATCTTCAAACTAAATGCTTAAAATTGAGGGTGTTTTTCTTGGAGCTCTGGCATCCAATAGCTCATTTACATTGTCATTTTAATCTAGTGTCATTTTAGATTAATTTTAATCCAAATTACATTTTGCATGCAAATTTATTAATCTGGATAAATTCCAGATTAGTTTGTGCACTTCATAGAGATGTAACATGTCAGTAACATGGCTTAAGGGAGTACATTTTTTAATAACACAGTAAACACAAGCAAAGAAAATTAAACTTCATTCATTCCTGCAATGAAAATTATCAGAAGACTCAACTTAAATTAGCAGGGATACTGCCATTGTTCCTACAGACCCATTCTGCTTGCTAATTTCTTGTATAATTTAAATAATACAGATAACTAAAATGAAATGTAATGCATGCAAACTACATCAAATGCTGAATATTTAAATTACAGCTTTCAAAATAAAAATAGTGTGCATGTGTCCATAAATCCTCAGATTAAAATTTACATAAAAGGGTTTCTTTTTGTTTTAATAATTAGATCAAATAAAATATTTCAGCTGTTCTCTTATTTAAGTATTAAAAATAAAATTTGTAAAACATTATATACATGTTTCAGGTTTATACATGAATGAAATCTAAGTTGTGACCAGCATAGAGCCATGTTGGTGTTACTCTCAAGAGGAATTATAGTGCATTTTTAAAATTGCTCTTTTATATAGTGATTCTAGCTTACTGGTTCTTCACAGTGGAAGGTTTTAAATGTGACATTCAGGTGTTATCAGCTGAACTGCAGGGCAAACTAATGCTTAACCCAAACCACTGTCTCTGTAAATCACAAAAGTTACATGAAGTGTTACTGGGGAACAAGCTTATTTATAGCTGTATAGCCTTAACCATACTGTGAAGACAGTAGTGGAGTAAATTAAATAATAAATTTAACCTGCCTTCTCCTCAAGCACTTCTGTTAAATGGATATTTTTTCTCCTCCACCTGTATTATGAAAACTAAGTCTTAATCTTAACAACAACAAAAAGGTCAAGTTTTATTCTGGCTCGTGTTTTTTTACTTCTGCTATTCATTGTAATGCTATACATTACCACACCTCAGGAAACAACAGCCGTCTCAGGAGAGTATTTTGTGCAGTTCTCTGGACAGCTATGCCAGCACTGACGCTGGGCACAACGCCCTGCCATTTTAACAGCAGACCTGCCACGAGAATTTAGTTGTCAGGTTTTCCCACAGTGGGGCTGCACCCATGCTGTGTCAGTGGTTGTGTATGACCATGACGCGCAAGGCTGAGCTACAGTGTGATGACGTGTTTGAGCCAGCCCTACACTGGCCTGGCCTGGGTGTTACTGTGGTGTATTTTTAAAACAGGGCTGCTGTATGCAAGTATATTAGGACACAGTGTAGTAAACAGTGTATACAGAAAACTAATTGCTAAACATAGTAAAAATAAAGTATTGTGCAATGATCTTAACAGCTAGGAGTTCGAAATAAAAGAAGTCAGTCAGTGGAAGATGGGAAGATTGAATATTTGGTTAAATTATGCCGCTAGTTTTTGAAACCCGACATCAAGCACTCTTCAGATTTTATATTTTCACTGACAGTTGTAAATAAAGATGGGTGATTTGGCTGTTGGTTTCATCCTTGCAAGGCAAACAGATAGAATGTCATAAATCACCTTTTGATTTATCTAATCAACCAAGGACCAGCTTCTCAAAGGCATTTGTCATTCGGAGAAGAAAGGTGTCACAATTATTTTATCTATTGCTTCATTACTATAAATTGTATTTCGGGTTAAAGGAAAAAAAGAGAAGTCATGATGAAATGTAAAGCACTGCTTAAAATGAAAAATGTAAAAAAATAAGACAGCGTTAGGGTTCAGCACAGCTAATATTTCTTTCTTCAAGTACCATAATTATAAAAAAACAGGAGAAAATCTTAGTGAAAATATCAAGGTTCTTTAAACTGAAATATTATTTTAATGGACAAACTGCATTGTTGGGAGAGAAAGACCTACGTGTATATAATGAATATTACAGTATGTGTCGTACGCACATACTATTTACAAATTCTTAAAACAAGTGTTTGTTTCTCAGCTCTTGGTGCTGTTAATCATATGTATTTTGTAGAGGAAGATGTGAGTTTAGCTCATAAAAAATGTGAGTTCTTGGGATGGGTTTATCTAGAAATATGTATAAGACGTTCCCTATTGTATTTCATATTTGGAAAAAAGCAAGGTTGATAATCTTATTTTCCCTCCTGTCTGTTGCGGTCTGTTCTTTATGCAAGCCTTGTGTTGACTGAAAAGAAATCTTAAAGGTGAATCTTCATGTACAGCATGCAGTCTGATTAGCCCTGGACTATATATTTACATTGAACCTGATAGCAATCAATAGCTCGACTTCATTGCATTGTGAAATGTATTTGCACCCAGTTGTCCAGTGATCACATCCTTACCCTGGAAATAATTTAGTTGCAAATTGACTGGAAGATGGTGAAAATTGAAAGTTAAAATTAGAAATACTCATAATAAACAGCAGGAAAAAAAGGTCAGATGATGCTGGTCTGTGATGAGATTGGAGCATCTGGTAAATGAGGTTTTCTGTTTGTCATGAAATGCATGCAACATGTCTTTCCAGTATTCAAGCCTGTATAAAAGATTATGGCACAATTCTCAGTCTCAGAACATTCTCTGAAGCTGCTGGCAATTTGTCTAAGGCGTACATTTTTTTTTCTTTCAGTCACTTAGCTCGATGGGCTGGTTTTTTTTAATACAGTATTTGTTGGGGGGGAAATTCACCACCAGGAAATACTTACATTTCTAAACAAAGAGAGCATGCATGTACCGTGGATCGCTTTTATGGGATTGTAAAAACAATTGTATAATTAATGATCTAAAATAGCCCTTCAAAACCCTAATAACATTACAGATAATTCCAGCTCTTTTCGGGAGCGTTCAGGTTCCCCAGACTGAGATAAAGACATTGTCCTGAGTGCCCAGGTTTAACTAAGGCACAGTTGCCGAGCACCCCTTGTATCTCAGAAGCTGCAGGACCGGATAAATTGCACTGGCTAAGGCTGGACAGACTGTCTGTATCTCAGGATGAGGGTAATGAAAGATTTATCACCGTGTGCAGCATTTGCTAAATACAAGTAGGAACTGATGTTTAGAATTGAGCGCAGTTGTAATAATGGAACATCACTGTCCCCCAGTGCACAAGGCTTGGGTATTTAGTGTAATATTCAGGAAGGTTATTCAGCGTGCACAGACATGAATCTCTAATGAACTACATTTTTTACATTGAATCAGATCCACAGCGTGTTGTGTTAGCTATGGAAATGAGAGGAAAGTACAATTTTGTCCTCCTTCTTTAGACCGTCTTTCAGATTTTTCTAAGAAAAGCAAAAATAATCTTTTTAGGCTGCCCACACAACAAAGCTTTTAATTCTCTGTAATATAAGTCACTGTAAAAAACATAAAGCTAAATTTACAGTATATTTCTTTGATTACTGAATAACATCTTAAAATCGTGTAGAAATATCCAATGTTTTTTTTTTGTTACCTTTGTCATTTTTTCATTCTGATAATTTTATAGTACAAGGTGTCATGATCCAGGCTGTTTCTAGTCAGGGAACGTTATTGATTAACCTCTCAAGGTAACATAAGGTTATCTAAACAAGGGGAGAGCACATTACTAGATTAATTTGATAATGTCTGCCTAGATTAGTTATCAATGCATTGTAGTCCTTAAAATTCAAGCATTCAGTATCTATTTTAGCATCTTATTCATTCCCTAAATCTTTTTTTTCCCGTTTTTTCCCCATATTTCTTTGGAACTGAAGCTTAGTGCGAAAGACAATGCTGCAACAAAGCTTTTTCACATGTCTGTTTTTGGAGTAAAAGATTGTAAAAGGCACGCTGAGCTAAAGGTGCCTTGTGTTGCTTGTCCGCAGGGGTTAATGCACTCGGTAAAGACGCTCCTGGGGCTTCTGCTTTAGGCAAGCGGGCTCTGCAGGAGAATGAACATGACAGCGGGCCCAAGCGGCCCAGGTCAGCTGAGGAGAGCAAGACCAGCAATGACCAGGTAACAGTATACAAAGAAACACTGTGCCATCAGCTGTGTTCGGATATAAAACCTTATAAAGTTATCCCTCGCCCTCCACCTCTGATGTTTTCATTAGACGAGTTTTAAAATTAAATTATGAAGTGTTTGACTAGCTTGTGGTGCGGGACTGTGGGTGATCCAGGTCTTAGTAATTTCTGAAATGGATTACATTAAGTGAGGCGAGGAGAAGCTCCAATCTAAAAAGTACTCCTTTTAATGAGGGTGAGACTGAGACTATTAAGTTAGGTACTTTGTAATTTATAATCTCCTCATTGGAAATTCCAGTCAATGATTTTTTTTAAATAAATTGCTGTAATTAAGGACATCCTTAGGAATGATCAACTATCGTTTTTTAAAATCAGTTTCATTTTTTTGCAAAGAATATGCACTACACGTTACACAGAGAGGAAATTGCTTTTAATAGATAAACTGCATTTTTCCCAAGCAGCTGATTTGCGGGACAGAAGAACAGCTGTTGTTTTGGGGTTTGGGACGCTGCACTGCTGCACGAGTGAGCTTCCACCACAGCGTGATTAATGGCCCGTGTCTCTCCAGGTCTACCAGTGCCCGTACTGTAATTACAGTAACAAGGACACGAACAGGATCCAGATGCACGTCATGTCCCAGCATTCCATGCAGCCCGTTATCTGCTGCCCCCTCTGCCAAGACGTCCTCAGCAACAAGATCCATCTTCAGCTCCACCTGACGCACCTCCACAGTGTGTCCCCCGACTGCGTGGAGAAGCTGCTCTCCACCGTAAGCACGCAGCCGGAGGTCAACCGAGCAGGAAACGCCTGCTTTAGAAGCTGGCAGAATATACTGTAGATGTGAAAGAATAACGGGCGTAAGGGGGAGGGGGGTGCTCCCTCTGCTTCCAGTGGCTTCTGGGACGGGCTCATACATACAGCCCTCTATATAGGCTCTTGAAAAACTATAACCTGTTCTCCAACACTTTTTCTCTGGATTGCACAATCCCACCAGTTAGAACACTGCTCTGTCTGTGTTCTTGATTTTTATGTCGAATACATGTTGCTTTTACACACAGATATAAATGCACTGTTCAGTTTGATTTTACCCACGTATTTTTTATATATAATTTTACATCTTTTTATATAATTAAATGTATTACATTCTAGAAACAGGCAGGTGACTGGTGTTGGACTGATGTGTATTTCTGCTTGGGGGGGGGTTTCGGAAAGGTATCCGGACCAGATGTTATGATGCCCAGTAACATGCTGCTGCCCACGAACTCACAAGACAAACTCCAGTGTCAGGTGGACGTGGCTTCAGCTGCTACACAGGAGGCGCCTGGAAAGCCTTCAGGTAGATGCCGCTTTTTTAAATTCCGACTTCGGGATATCTTCCGTCGTTTTCCTCCCACGTGCAGGGAGCTTCTGTTTGAGCGCCAGTGGAAGTTGTAAATATGTGGTGTGCCATATGTTTCAGGATCCTGCTCTAAATCTTCCTCCCCCCCCCCTTCTGCCTCTTTGTCCTCCTCCCTTCGTGCAGGCGACAGTGCAGGCGAGGAGAAGGGGCCTGCGGCGCAAGACAAGGGCGAGCAGGAACTCCAGCCCGACAGGCTCCGGCCTCCAGAGGAGGCTTCTGAAGCGGCAGACTGGAAGAAGAGCGGCGGGAGCCGGGAGGCCAGAACCCCGGACCCCCTGCAGGAGCACCTGAGCGAGCTGCAGAAACGGCAGCCGCTGTCCGTCTCCGACCGTCACGTCTACAAGTACCGCTGCAGCCACTGCAGCCTGGCGTTCAAGACTATGCAGAAGCTTCAGATCCATTCCCAGTACCACGCCATCCGCGCCGCCACCATGTGCAGCCTGTGCCAGCGCAGCTTCCGCTCGTTCCTGGCCCTGAAGAAGCACCTGGAGAACGGGCACCCGGAGCTGAGCGAGGCGGAGGTCCACCAGCTCTGCGGGAGCCTCAGCCTGAACGGGGACTTCAGCCCCGAGAGCGAGGCGCGGGCCCTGGAGGAGGTGCAGGCCCTGGAGCAGGAGCTGGACAAGGACGACGACCTGGACCAGGAGGGCAAGGCCAGCCCCGCCGGGAGCGACAGCAGTTCCCTTCCGGATGAGATGGGTTCCGAACCAAAGCGGACTTTGCCGTTCAGGAAAGGCCCGAACTTCACGATGGAAAAGTTTTTAGACCCTTCCCGCCCGTACAAGTGCACAGTGTGCAAGGAGTCTTTCACTCAGAAGAACATCCTCTTGGTTCATTACAATTCAGTCTCGCATTTACACAAGCTGAAGAAAGTTTTGCAGGAGGCTTCCAGCCCAGTTCCACAGGAGACCAACAACAGCATAGATAACAAACCGTACAAATGCAATATTTGTAATGTTGCTTACAGCCAAAGTTCAACCCTGGAGATCCACATGAGGTCTGTGCTTCACCAGACAAAAGCCAGAACTGCCAAATTGGAAACTAGCAGTAGCTCAGCCAGCGGAAATACTGCTAATAGCCCTGTTTCAGTGAGTCAAGGAAATGTTGATTCTGCAAGCTTACCAGCGTCAGCTAACAAAGAAAACCACATAGATGCCAAAGAAATTAGCAAAAAGCAAGCTCCTGATCCCATTTCTGTCCAGCCCACTCATCAGCCATCCCAGTCACCAGCACAGCTTCAGATGCAGCTGCAGCATGAGCTACAACAGCAGGCCGCGTTCTTTCAGCCGCAGTTCCTGAACCCTGCGTTCCTGCCTCACTTTCCAATGACCCCTGAGGCGCTATTGCAGTTCCAACAGCCCCAGTTTATCTTTCCATTCTACGTCCCAGGCGCTGAGTTTAATCTCAGTCCAGAGTTGGCTTTGCACTCAGCGTTTGGGATGCCTGGGATGACGGGATCATTGCTGGAAGACCTGAAACAGCAGATGCAACAACAGCATCAGGCAGGACAGCAACAGCTTCAGCTCCTGCAGCAGCAGGCTCAGCAGCAGCAGTCTTCGCAGTCACAGATGCAGCAGCAGAAACCACAGCAGCAAGCTACGAAGTCTGCTAAGGTGGAGCAGATCAGCACGGCTATAGCTGACAGTCAGATGTCCAAGGAGGCTGAAGAGCTGTTTGAGAAACAGGAGAGCAAAGCCAAGCAGGAATACCTTTCTGACATTGAAAGCATGAAAGAAAACAAAGAGGCCAAAAAACTGAAGCCCCAAGAGCCGCTCATCCCACCCCCACGCATAGTGTCAGGCGCAAGGGGAAACGCAGCAAAGGCCTTGCTGGAGAACTTTGGCTTTGAGCTGGTTATCCAGTACAATGAAAACAGGCAGAAGAGCCAAAAGAAAAGCAGAACCGTGGAGGACGAGATCATGGATAAACTGGAATGCGGCATGTGTGGAAAGCTCTTCTCCAACATCCTCATCCTGAAGAGCCACCAAGAGCACGTCCACGGACAGTTTTTCCCGTATGGACAGCTGGAGAAGTTCGCACAGCAGTACAGGGAGGCTTACGACAAACTGTATCCCATTTCTCCGTCGTCTCCCGAAACGCCTCCGCCACCTCCACCCCCGCCTCCTCCGCCCCCTCCGCCTCCCCAGGCTTCGGGAGCAGGGAAGGTGCAGGCCCCAACCCCAACGCCACTGCAAGCCCCACCTCCCCCTGCCCCGCCCCCGCCTCCTCCACCGCCTCCTGTGGCCCCTCAGGTCCAGCTGCCCGTGTCCCTGGACCTGCCCCTCTTTCCTCCTCTGATGATGCAGTCTGTGCAGCACCCAGCCTTGCCGCCACAGCTTGCCCTCCAGCTCCCGTCGATGGACACGCTGTCGGCCGACCTCACGCAGCTTTGTCAGCAGCAGCTGGGTCTGGATCCCAACTTCCTCCGGCATTCCCAGTTCAAGCGCCCTCGTACCCGCATCACCGACGACCAGCTGAAAATCCTGCGCACCTACTTCGACATCAATAATTCGCCCAACGAGGAGCAGATCCAAGAGATGGCAGAGAAGTCCGGCTTACCACAGAAAGTTATCAAGCACTGGTTTCGCAATACCCTTTTTAAAGAGAGGCAGCGGAGCAAAGACTCTCCCTATAACTTTAGCATTCCTCCTATCACCACGTTGGAAGACATCCGGCTTGAATCGCAGTTCAGCGCGTTGGAGTATTACAAAACAGATCCAAGCCACAACAAGAGGTCTTCTAGGACACGGTTCACTGATTACCAGCTGAGAGTCCTTCAAGATTTTTTTGACACCAACGCTTACCCTAAAGATGATGAAATAGAGCAGCTCTCCACGGTTCTCAACCTGCCAACTCGCGTAATTGTTGTGTGGTTCCAAAATGCCCGTCAGAAGGCTCGCAAGAGCTATGAGAACCAGTCTGACGCTGTTAAGGACAGCGAGAAGAAGGAGCTGACCAATGAGCGTTACATTCGGACCAGCAACATGCAGTATCAGTGTAAGAAGTGCAGTGTGGTGTTCCCACGCATTTTTGACCTAATTACTCACCAGAAAAAGCAGTGTTACAAAGATGAAGATGATGATGGCCAAGATGACAGTCAGGCAGAGGATTTTATGGATAACAGTGACCAGATGCTGCCAAAGCATGTGTCAGGGCTGTTCGATACAACCAAACCTTCCTTAGGAACAGCAACAAGCTCTGGATCAAGTACTCCTTTAATGCCTTCACCCAAACCCGACATGGGTAAAACCTCTCCCAAGCCCGACTTTCCAACAGACAAACCAAAGCAAGCTGAGGCTTTTCCTCTCCAAGTGTCAAAGGCTGTACCTTTGTCTGAGCCACAGCCCACCCAGCCTTCAACACCTCAACCCCAACAGCAAAAATCCCAGCCACAAATTGTCCGGCCTCACTCGCAACCCCAGACAGCAGTCCCATCTAGCCCTCTTTCTATTGCCATCACCTCCTTGACGAACAGTCTACCTCCTCAAATGTTACAATACCAATGTGACCAGTGTAAAATTGCCTTCCCAACTGTGGAGCTTTGGCAGGAGCACCAGCATATGCATTTCCTGGCAGCCCAGAACCAATTTCTTCATTCGCAGTTCTTGGAAAGACCTGTGGACATGCCCTACATGATTTTTGATCCTAACAACCCCCTCATGACTGGACAGCTGCTCTCTGGAGCCCTTTCACAAATTCCAACACAGAACAGCTCAGCACTATCCACACCTACTGGTGCCAGTTCCAGTTCCCTGAAGCGCAAACTGGAGGAAAAAGAAGAAAGCAGTTCCAATGAAAAAGATGGTGGGAACAGTGGCGAAGATCAGCATAGGGACAAACGACTTAGGACCACCATCACTCCAGAGCAGCTGGAGATTCTGTATGAGAAATACCTGCTCGATTCCAATCCAACTAGAAAAATGCTAGATCACATCGCTCGGGAAGTAGGTCTGAAGAAAAGAGTGGTGCAGGTCTGGTTTCAGAACACACGAGCGAGAGAGAGGAAAGGACAGTTTCGTGCAGTGGGGCCCGCCCAGTCCCATAAAAAATGCCCTTTCTGCAGAGCTCTGTTCAAGGCCAAGTCAGCTCTTGAAAGCCACGTGCGCTCCAGACACTGGCACGAGGCCAAACAAGCGGGCTACAGCCTGCCACCGAGCCCTATGATGGGAGTGGAAGATGGAGGCGAAAGCCCTTCTAAATACAGCTGTTTTGATTATCCACCGATGCTCATAAACAAGGTGGAAATGACTGAATATGAGTCTCCTGCAGCAGCTTCGACACCAAGTAAACAGTTGGAAATG